>NC_079511.1:8477516-8782803 GCF_000801105.2 Raphanus sativus | reverse complement strand
ACAATCTGGTCTTCACGTTCTTGGTGATACCTATAACGCTATAACTAATCGATGACTTGTTGAAAAAGTTAATGCAATCTGAGATAGCTTCACTGCAGTGCGGATGCGAGGAGTCGTACGAATTACTTCATGGTATATTCGGCGTCTCTAGCTCTCAATGCTATTGCCAGAGTATGCGGTTATGTTTCGGCGCAGGGTGGCAGAGGAAGAGAAGGAGGAGGGGGGGAAGTGTGAAAATGATCTTCACGAGAATCTTACGAAATTTGGTGAAGAGCTTCATGGGATGACGACAACCCTATGAAAGTCTTGTTGTTGCGGTTATGATAACGATGATGGCTAAATTGTTCATTTGTATGAATGGTGGAGTGTGAGTGTGTAACAGGACGAGTTCTTTGAGATCTTTTGCATAGTTTGGTGTACATCACAAAGTTTCTTATAGTCTGTCTCGCATATGTAGACTTGTTTATACACGTCGTAAAGGGTTGTTAGGCCTTTTCATAAATTTATCTTCTTGACACTCAACAGCTATTATATTATTTAAACTAGAGTGTTTTGATAAGGTATATTTGAATAGAATAACTACCGAAATACGAATTCCTTTGATATGATTTTGCAATTTTAGCTAATGAATTTACAATAGCGTTTTCTGCTGGAAAATGATAATCAATCTTGAAATTTTGGGGAAAAAAAATTCAAAATCTTATAACTCTTTTAGCGTAGTCGAACAGTTTGGCCATACTCATGGGTCTTCAATCATATATAGAGGGTCTAACTATGACAATATCAAACTTGAATTCAACTAAAGCAGAAATGTAAATAAGATTAATTCGATCTGCTTAATGGTGTATACGCTATAAGGAGTACATGTTACAAGAAGGATCTAGCTTGTTCTGAATTAGAGACCTTTCCGTGATTTATTTCAAACATAGCCAACGATAGCCCAATGCATTTTCTAATAGGCTAAAAAGTTACAAAATATTAGTAGTTGCCTAGTTGGTCTGACCAACTAGGTCTATTTAAGTCCATATGGGAAACTGCTGACTAATATTGTACGCCAAATTGCTTATTTTGTCAGCTGATCAAAGTTTTTGTAGACTTTGGCAAATTAGTAGACGTACTACATCAAACTGAAATCTTATCAATTATAAACAGCTAGACCATTTACAGTAGGATTTCTACGGAAAAGTTAATGTTATGTCATTGTACTTCTACATTAACTTGACATGATATGTATAAACCGTGAATTTCTTTAAAGGCATCTTCGTAAACTCACATAATCAGTGATAAATTAGCTAGGGAGGTATATAAATATTTGACGAGGATGGATGCTGACAGTTATAGTGGATATTATTCCATTCAAACACACTCCACACACCAAAGGTGTATTTTCAATATATAGTCTATTTTATTTTTCCATTCGAGAATTCTTTAAAAATGGTCTTTCATATAACTAATGCACGTTCCTTCTGATTTATTCCTGAATTCTTTAAAAATGGTCTTTCATATAACACCATCTTTATTGATGTTCCTTAGCAAAACCCTTATGAAGGAAAATGTGGGAATTGAGGAGGAAAGAGAAGGGAAAAGCTCTTATTTAAAGGCTGGCCCTTACTTTCTACTGAACAAAAAAAAACAAAAACACAAAAAATCTTTAGTTAAGGGACAAAGTCCAGTCCCTCTAATAACGATGCCCTAACTAATGCACGTTCCTTCTGATTTTTTCCTGGCGATATGTGCTTCTGAGATACTAGCATACCATACTTCACTTAGCAAGTTAGCATCAAACAATAATAGTTTTTTTTTTGAAACTTTAAATTCTCAATATTAGTTTACTTTGAGATTTTGTGTCAAGCGATCTCAACGTACCTATGACCCTCAGTGATATAGTTTCTGATATCGCTTTGTTTCATCGATTCGAATGAGAGAGAACTTATGTTTTTTCTATTTCTTTTTAGAGTTTCTAAAATTAATTGCAGAAGTTGAAAGCAAGAAAAAAAAATAAACATCATTACAATGACGATTGAATAAATTTAACATATTTTAAAAAGAAATACAATGACGATGATGATGGTCATTATGTCGCTGGCTTATTTAGATACAATCAAGTTAACATGAACAAAGATCAAAAGTAGTTCACAAAGAAAAAAAAACAACGATCAAAAGCATATTAATCACCACCACCATTTTCCACTTAGACATTTTGTTGTCACAAGAAAAATAAAATAAAATTATTTGTTGGTAGAGATGCCGAGAACTCCAGCCCAGACTTGCGTCCTCACCTTTGCTCTCTGCGGCTGACTAGCAAACGAACCACCGCTTCCGCCGCCGCTATTACCACCACCGTTACCGTTTCCACCGGCAGTTGTTGAGGATTGGCCACTTGGGTCGCTCATGGTTTTGTTTCTTGTTTTGTCTCTGACTCTCTATGGACTCGTCGGTGCTAAGAGTGCTCACACAGAAGTAAACTAAAGGGGTAGATAATTATAGATAGTCGAGGGTTGAGAGGGACGAATAATGGAATCTTTTTTTCAACATCTACCCTCATTTCCGATAGTGATGTTATTTGTAAAATGCTAATGCATGGTTAAATGTATCAAGTTGATACTATCAACCACCAATTAAAAAGTCACAACTCACGTTCAATTAAATCACTTTTT
Source organism: Raphanus sativus (assembly GCF_000801105.2). Lineage (NCBI taxonomy): Eukaryota > Viridiplantae > Streptophyta > Magnoliopsida > Brassicales > Brassicaceae > Raphanus > Raphanus sativus. The sequence goes on along the minus strand of NC_079511.1, from coordinate 8,780,146 downwards.
AATAACAATAAATGACAGTACTATGACAGTTCTGGTTGATCTTATCTTCGAGATGGAATCTAACGGTGAAGAAGAGTATTAGAAGACAAAGCCATTGGTGATATATATTATAATATATCTTTTTGAAAAATAAAATACGATAGATATATATTCTGCAAACAACACTATTTATTTATTTATTATGGTGCCGCCACACAACTAAACTGACCACTCCACCTCTATTATTGATGCCTTCACTCCTCAGCATGACGCATGCAGCATGACATCATTGATATGTTCATTTTAGAGTTAAGCTCCTCAATAATATTGATAACTGAGACATGTTGTCTTTGTGGATAGATGTTAATTCTTATTGATCGAAATCAATGGTTATAACATATTATGATAGAGGCATATTGATCTTGTCTTAACAGAAAAAAAAAACAAAAGATAGAAACATGTGAGAGGTAGAAAATACAACTATTTCAAATATGGATCCTAGACTTTATTAAAAAGTTGATCTGAGATAGTATCAACAAATCCGCTGTAGCACACAGGTTAATTTCAACTGATGAAATCTGGGTTCAAAGCCCGGCAGCGGAATATATATATTTTTTGTGTATAGATATTGCCTTCGGGCTGACTTTTTGGGTAGGTTACAACTGCAAGATCTCACCAAGTTGCTGTCGATTTTATTTCTGTGTATCATTTCAACCAAATCGACTGTTCGCAGTTAAGTTAATTTCGCTACAAAAATCCATCCTTTGACCTTCTCAAGTTTCTATATAGCTGGCTATATAAATTTAGAGGTAAAGTTAAGCAACGGATTCGCTGTAGCACACAGGCTCATTTAGTCATTTCAATGGTGGAATCCGGCGGGATATATTTTTGTATTTTAAAATCGAAAAGAAAAAGAAGTCTGAACAACAATTTACATCTGATTAAAACACAAATGAAACCATTTTCTCCCAACAAAATCAATTATTCTTGTTTACGTTGACTTCATAAGAAAGTCACCATAGAAAACAAAGACAAGAGTTTTGAACTTCTATGTTTTTACTGCTCTATTTTTTCCTTTAGAGTGTTCCCCGTTGAACGAGCTTTTCTCAGACTACCACGAGTGACCCTTATTGTTTCCTCCATTATCGCCTCTTTCGAAGATGACGCTCGCTGAATCTCTGACGCTGGTAACGCTGCAACGATCTCTAATTCTTTATTTGCCTCTGTTGTTGATAGTGGCTGTGCAGAATCAGCGTTTGGTTTAGTGGCGGGTGAAGGTGATGGCGGTGGGGAAGGAGTGAGTTTGGTTTGCGACACGCTGGGTTGTGCTTCCTTGGTTTCTGTCTGTTGTTGTGGCTGCAGCTGCTTCCGTGGCTTGACCGCTATAGGTTCTTTGGTTAGAAGCAGTGGTTTCTTAGGTTTCGGTCCTTGTAGACTAGCTTGAGGAGTTGAAGAAGCTGCTTGGCTCGTCTTAAGATCTGGTTGCTTCTGTTCCTCCTCTTTTGGTGCTGGCTGCTTCTTTTCCTAATTGTTAGGTAATATGACGAATTAGAAACAAGAGAAGTCCATAAACACCGTTGATTGTAGTACAAAGGAAGAAGATGAAAAGTAAATGATGCATGGAATCTTAGTAGGATATATTAATTACCTTGGGTAGTTGAGGTTTTGGTGTTGACTGTAGAGCAACAAAGTGGAGGATGTCAGTGAACCTAGTTTGTCCATAGGAAACAGCTTTCCTACAGTACAACACAGCCATATCACCAGCTTTGGTCCTAAGCTCAACCAAGTTGCGGTCAATTTCATTTTCGTGCTTTGCAACATATGGTCTAAAGAAAGAGTCATAAACGTAGGTAGTTCCCTGTGGAAATAAAAATAGAAGGAAATGCAATGAGATAGAGCTCCAGTGGATCTCACATTATACAAATAATACTTACTCTAGTCTTGGGGAACCAGAGATAGATGAAGAATGCCAGCTTTGCCTCGCAGTAGAGCGGAACCCTTGATGAAAACAGGACGTCAGTATATATATACATCTCAAATTCTTCTGAAAGTATTTTCTATAAGCAAGAACACCAACCAGGAAGCAAAAGTATCCCCAACTCTTTCGAAAATAGTCAAAGCCGCCACCAAAATCCTTCAAAAAGAGGGGAGGATAAGAGTTTACTTTTACACAAGAAAAAAAGCTGAAAGGCAAATAAGAGAGAGAAGAGGGGAAAGACAAACCAATACTGGCACCAGAAACGAAGCTGTTGAATCTCAGGTTTATTCATCTCAATCGCTTTGTAGCACTCATAAGCAGGATACGCATATCCAAATACCATTCTGCCCCAAACAAATAGAAAAAAACTCACTATGACCAAAGAAGCATTACTATGGAACCTCAATGAGAAAAAGATGAGAGTCATACACAAGTCCTCTTGTTAGAAACGATCCAATCATTGTTTCACACCTGATAGAGAGAGATGAACCAACAAAGCAATAAGTGTTAAAACAGCATTGTCAATCCAAAAAAATTATTATCAACTATTAACTTTACAGATTCAGAACCAAAGATTTCAACAAACAATAAGCAACGTTTTATAACAAAGCAGAATCAATCAAGATAGCTTAGATTATCTAAACCAACTACACATACTGAAGCACAAGAAACCACTTGAATCCGAGAGGAATCAACGTTCCTTAATCCTACCTGGTAAAATGAGATTAGTTTCGGTGGCGAGATATGACTCGGGAAAACTAAAATGCCGTACATCAGAAGCAAAAGCAACGGACTAAAGTGAACGACACTGATTGTAGCTACCGATCTATTTTAGCAAATATTCATCATCATCCAGTCTTCGTATTTGGATTTGAAATCGAACTTACAAAAATCCCTCTACATATTTGAAAATCCATTCATGAAAAAGTAACCACAATATTGCATCTGATACAGAAACTAACAGCGACGAACTAATATTTAACGCCGATCGTTATTGACAAACACAATCTCGAAGATGAATCGATTTCTACTTGAACCGAATGAACACAATACCTCCTGAGAATGCAGTGGAATCGAAATAACTGCAGGGAGAGTTCGAGAGGAGCTGGTTTCGAGACGTCGGCGAAAGCAACGGACTGATCGGTGGGAATGCGGGTGGCGACCGTTACGCAGACGGCGGCGAGAGAGAGAGAGAGGAGAGAGAGCGGGGGAAAGAGACAAAATTATACTCCCTCTGTTTCATATTACTTGATGTTTTACCTCAATGCACAAATATTAAGGAAAACTATTTTTTATTTAAAATATTACTAAATTACAATTTAAAACTAATTTATTTAATTATAAATAGAAATAATAAAAATTCAATTGGTTACACAGTTTTTGATAAAGTTAAAGTTACATAGATTTGTGCAAACATCATCTATTATAAAACAACAAAACTTCTCTAAAACATCAAGTATATTGAAACGGAGGGAGTATAATGAAAGGAGAAAAAAAAAAGTAAATCAAAAGTAAAAATAATTTGTGGCTTTACTGAAGATACCAGCGGTTGTTTTAAATACTGTTTTGGTTTTTTCGTTACGAGTCCTTTTCACTTCTCTATGGGTTTAGTAATCAATCTCCTGTGGCTTAATCTTCTTTTTTTTTTGCCGACTGAAGTATTATTAAAAAGAAATATTTTACAATAGGTCCATAAGCGAACCAATAAAACGAGCAAACCGAAAAAGCCCACAACACACATAATCGGCTCCAAGCCCAAAGGAAAACCGAGACCCAAACCGCACCGCTTCACCGATCTCGCATCCCACGTATTGAGACCTCAACCACCGGAGAGACGCGTGCAGTTTCATCATCTCTAACGGCTGGAGCACACCGCCGGGGCCGCAACCGCAAAATCACCGGAAATACTAGTCACCCGCTCCATCCCAAACGGAGGCCGACGCTGAATCAAACACAAACAGAACCCACCGGAATCTCCGGGAGAAGAACTTCAACCACCGAAACCACCTCCAACAACAATATTAGAGGGATAGGGTTCGGCGGTTTTCATCAAAGACCCGACCTTCAGAGAGATGCCACCGGCACCGCCGAGATCTCCTCCGAATTCGGCCACCAACCACCATCTCGAAACACCCAACTCTCAGCTCGAGCACATCCATGGAATTCGGAAGCCAGCGACCAATACCGATAATGGAAACGGCACAGCTCCAGAGGCAAAGCCGGCGACGACGGATTACTGTGAAACTCCGCGCCCCAGAGGCAGATAAAACAAAAGCGAAAAAGAGAGAAACCCGACAACCCCTCTCGCCGATAAAACATGCAAACAAAAAAAAATTACAGAGGAACCGGACCGACGGTGGCTGTAAGCCACGCCGTCGACCGGAGATCGTAAAAACCACCGGAGTTTTAGTCAGAAGACAAAGCGATGTTTGTAGAGAGAGAGAACTATCAGAAAGACCTATACCATTGCCAGGAAATCTCCTGTGGCTTAATCTAGCGTACACTAACACTTTTATAGGTTAATCCCTTTGAGGTTTAAAACAGATGGTTGAGATCTGTGAGATCGGGGACATGGAGAATGAGAATCTACGCTGCTCGCTTTGTACCTTATTTCTTTTACCATTTGATCCAAGCTTTTCTTGTGTGAATTGAATGCTTTTTTTACTAATTTGTCATCTTTTTCTTTCTTTCTTTTTACCAGCTGATATCTATATATTGATCATTCTTAATGTCATAATGATCATTTTTACCAACTGATATCTATATATTGATCATTTTTACCATCTGGTATCTATATATTGATCATTCTTAATTTCATGGATTATTTCATTTTCTAGCTTATGCTAGATATGCGGAATTACTAGCTTTTGAATCCTGTGGTTGTAGTTTATTACATATATTTACTAATTTGATTTTCTTTTTATCATTGGATTCCAGTTAGTTAATGATTTCTTTCTTTTCTCGTCCTAGTAATTTTGTTAATGTGATTGTATTATTACAGACTTTTCTAAAATAATAATATGATCGTAGCTCTATTTGTTCATAAAAATATTAAAAATAATTCACGAAACTGGAAATATACATAAACAAAACACTGTTAGATTGGCCTTGACAATTTTGCAAATAGAAAGCTATAGAATTACTAAAATTTAAGTATAAAATGTTGGCTATATGCTCTATAAAGTGATCTAATTAGGCATAATGATGATCAAAAAACATGTTAATTATATAAGTAGAAAGAAGTACATAACGTTAGCATGCTTTATGCTATCATGTCCTTTCTAATCATGGACTCATGGAGTAAATTGCTTTCACGCCCACATCTAACTCCTCTAGACACAGCTAGATCTTAACCAAACGCTTTTCACAAATTTTATTTCGGTTAAATCTGGATCAATCCGGTTGGTTAACCTAATCACGTCCATTGGAGTTCTGATAACGTTAGATTATATGAGAAGAAAACCAAACCGGAAAAAGGTTCGTCGACAAAAAGAGGACGAGGGGCACTATTTTCCATTATTAAAGCAAAGAAAGTATCTCAGAAACACTAACGTCTATATTGGTGATCGGTAGATACTAGATATTCACAATCAACATTACAGCGACACAACTAAATGTAAAAGAAATGGGGCCATAATTATATCAAAGCGATCAAAGGGTTTTAATGAAATATAGATGGCACATGCTAATTAAACAACGTACATCTATATGATGTAAAGTTCTCTTTTATATTTGAGATTAAACTTATCATCATTTTGTGAAATCACATATATAACTAGGCCTGGGCGTTCGGGTACCCGTTGGCGTTCGGATCGGGTTTTTCGGATTTTCGGGTTTTCGGGTTTACGTTCCTAGGTCCCATAGTAAAATTTCATTAGTACGGGTCGGGTTCCGATAATAACACTTCGGGTTCGGTTAAAAATTATATTGCATCATAAAACCCATAAAGTAACCATATATCATTCGGGTTCGGGTTATATCGGTTCGGTTCGGATATAACCAAAATAAAAAAAAAACAAAAAACTTAAAGAAAAACATAAAAAAAAAACTAAATTAATAAAAATTAATCTATCACACATAAAATTGCTAAAATAACAATAAAATATTAAATCAAGTATAAAAACAAACATTATTTGTAAACAATATACATTATATTATAGAGAGTGGACTTGTTATTCCAATGAACAGATTATAAATTACTTATTTATAACTAATTGTGTACTTAAAATATTTTTAATATTTATTATTATATATCATATTACCACGAATATTAAATTTAATAACTAAAATACTTATATATATATATTTCAAAATATTTATATCAACTATTAGTTTCGGGTTTTTCGGGTTACCTGTTCGGGTTCGGTTAATAACACTTCGGGTTCGGATATTCTTATACCATCCTACAAGACCCGTTCGGGTATTTTTACATTTCGGGTCGGATAACGGGTCGGGTTTTTCGGTTCGGGTTCGGTTCAGATTTCGGGTTCCGGATTTTATGCTCAGGCCTATATATAACATTCATGATGGAGTGCAATGTCAATCCCGCGTCGACACAAGGATTATATATATGTCATAGTTTATTTCTTTTGTCTACAGAAGCCATCGTCATTTGAAGAAAGTTTTAAATCTCAGTTAGCACATCCCCATCTACTGTTTTGTAGCAAAACAAGAAAAGTAAGACAATTAATATGCTAGAATAGCTTTATAGCTCTATGAACTAAGATTCAACGTGTTTACATCCCATCAAAGAAAATGCATGGCCACACACGCAAACAAACGGAGTGTGACTTTCGCCTAACCTTGACAGAATCCGTCAGTTTTCGTAAATTAGCTAGCATGTAATAGCTAAAAGATAAATTCAGGCCCAAACCTATAAAACAAATCCTACCAAACCCAAAAGTTTGACACGATCCAAGCTGAATCCTAAAACATATCCAAGATTCTTCACCGGATATTTCGAACTTTATGAAATTTCTTAAGATTAAAGCTGCAAAAGATGATGACAAAAAAAAAAAAAAGTTATTCTTGGGTTCACCCCTAGGGTGAACCTCTACGTTCACCAACCAATAGGATTTAGTTATTTCAAATTTGACATCATTTAAAAAAGGAAACAAAATATTTCAAATTATATTACGTTTTAAAAATAAAAAATAAAGTAAAAATAAATAAAATAATACTAAAAATGCAAAAAAATAAATTAATACCACAAAAAAACACTAATCTCTAAATGTTAAACCCTAAATCCTTTAGTAAATCTTTGGATAAATTATAAAACTTTGATTTAAAAAAAAAATATTTATAACACAATCAACAAAAAAAACTATACCCTAAATCCTAATCCTAAACCCTAAACTCTTGGGTAAACCCTAAACCCTTGGGTAAATCCGAAATTCTTGGATAAATCTTAAATTTTAAGATTTATCCAAAAGTCCAAGATTTAATGTTTGTTGGGAGCGTTAAAAATATTTTTTGAAAATATTTTTTTAGATTAAAAAGTTTTTTTTGTGATTAGTATAATATTTATTTAATTTTTATTTTAAAAGTATAATATAATTCGATAATATTTTGTTTCTTTTTTTAAAAGATACTAGGTGACCGACCCGCACCCTGTGCGGGTATAAAAATATTGTATAATATCGATTGAGTTCAAATGTAAGAGAAGGTGGAACAAGTGAGAGTTTCAATGCTGAGACATGATTTGCGCAAATCTCCAAGATGCAGTAGGGGTGGAATTCGTTACTTTTTCGGTTCGGTTGGTTTGTTTAGTTCGATTTTAATATTTTTTTTCAACTGAAGTAAACCATATTTAGTCTAGTTCGGTGTGCTTTATGTCCAGTTTAGTTTATATTCGGTTCGGTTTGTTTTTTTTGGATCGGTTTAATTAGGCTCTTTGTCGCTTAATTTTTTAAAAGAAAAATTATGTTTTAAAACATAAATTATGTGAACTAAATTCAATATAAAACTGAAACAAAAACTTAAAAAGTCACAAAAAGTATATAAGAATAAAACAAATGAATGTTAACTAAAGTAAAAAAGATATCAACATCATTAGTATGTTTTTAATAAAAGTTAACTAATAAAAAAAACAAATGTAAGAAAAATATACAGGAATAGTGATGTATTAAAAAAATGTGATAAAAATCTCATAGGTATCACAATCCCATAGAAACCTGAAAAGAAAATGTGATAAAGTTTTAAATATAATTCATAAGTAATATAAAATAAGAAGAACAATTATGAATTAAAAAAATCCCATAGAAACCTGCAAATATTGTCAAATTTTGTTAGCAATTGTACAATATAAAATAATTCGATATTATACAATATTTTATACAATATTTTTTTGGATATACCGTAAACACTAATCTCTCTCTCTCTCTCTCTCTCTCTCTCTCTCTCTCTCTCTCTCTCTCTCTCTCTCTCTCTCTCTCTCTCTCTCTCTCTCTCTCTCTCCTCTCTCCTCTCTCTCTCTCTCTCTCTCTCTCTCTCTCTCTCTCTCTCTCTCTCTCTCTCTCTCTCTCTCTCTCTCTCCCTCCTCTCTCTCCCTCTCTCCCTTTCTCTCCCTCTCTCTCCTCTCCCTCTCTCTCCCCTCTCATCTCCTCCCTCCCCCTCCTCCCTCCTCCATCCCTCCTCTCTCCCCCCTCTCTCCCTCCTCCCTCCTCCCTCCCCTCCCTCTCCCTCCCTCTCTCTCTCTCTCTCTCTCTCTCTCTCTCTCACCTATTAATAGTGAGAAAAATATCTTTATTATTGATTTATATCATTACAATATCGCGAATTCCACAAAAGTAAAACAAAAAATTTAATTAATAGAAAATCTAACAAAAGCAACAGCTTAACCAATAGAAGAGTATACTATTGATAACACATTTCAAAACTTAAACAACGTCAATGAGCTTCCGTTCAAACGCATGATTGATTCAATCTCCTCCAAAGATAAACTCTTAATTTGATCTTCTGATAAACACAAGCCTGAAAGAACATGTAAAAGTTAATTTGATCTACTAACATTTTATTTTGATAAAAACATGAGCTAACTTGGTTTATCCGTACCTTTTCTTTGGTTGCATAATATATCTTGTGAGTTTTTCCCAAGTAGCAATTGCAAACGTTTTCTGGATTTGTGATACTATGTGTTAGCAATAGGACACAAAACAACTTGCGTAGATCTTTTTTGCTGATGCCCAATAACATGCTTCTTTAATAGTTTCAATATTTTCTTCATCATCGTCCTTCCGGATAACAGAAGAATTTATATTTTTTCTAAAAAATGTCATTAGATTAAGTTTTGAAAATAATAAGCAACTTTAAATGTAGACCATAAGAAAATGTAAGATATATATATATATATATATATATATATATATAGTGTGTGATATACAACAGTGTTGATATGGTTGCACGATAAGTTAGTATCAAATATTATATTCGTACAATTTATTACATTTTTATTGCTATATAGATTTTTTTGAATTTAATGTGTTAACATAAATCATTTTATTGCTATATATTATTTATTACATTTTTTATTCCTATATAGATTCTTTTGAATTAAATATGATGAATATATGTTACGTGATGTTGCAATCATCATTAATGTGATAAATATGGACATATTTTTCATTCAAGGCAAATTGTGAGAACTAAATAATAAATAAGTAATAATATAATTGTTAAATGACATAGTGTTGATCTTCAAGACTACTGTCATGATCTTCTTGGCTTTTTCTTTTAGACAAATGAGTTCCAGAAAAATCAAAGAACCAGAGAAAATATCACCTAATGACTGCAACACCAGGACTTGCAAAAGAAAAGGTTCATCTCATTAGTATGCTATTGTAACTATAAATAATAAGCAATTATAAAGTATAATACATGTTTAGAAGGAAAAGCAGAAAATATTAATTTTTCATAATAAATTTTTAAATTGAATAAAGAAAGTTATTAAATCTACAATATCATAAGCTGATTTGAATTAAATATTAGTCTTCTTGCGCAAGTTAGATTTATTTAAAATATTCTTTAATAAATTCTCAATAAATCTTATACTTATAAGGTAGTTTTATTTTTGGGAATATCTTGTTGATAAAGCTAAAGGAGAACATCTCGTGAATAGATTGCACCAGAATTTTGGTTGACAAGTCTCACCATAAATATTAAGTTTTAAATGCATGATTTTTGGAGAGAAAATATTTTGTCAATTAATTTCGTTTCTCTGACATCTAAAATATTTAGTAGGTATTTAATGAATTAAACACAGAAAGAGTCTCAAAAAGATGTTCTTTGAATCGAGAAAACACAAAAGGTAAGTAAAATGCTAGATTTTACTAAAATATTTAACTTTCACAATAAGCTATGTACCAGAATGTTCTCAAATTAACTTTAAAATTTATCTACCTATAAGTTAGGATTATTTATGGAATATATCTATATTATTAAAACAGAAGTACAAATATAAAATATCCCTAAGTTTTCCAACTTGTTTACAATGACATGCCACTGAAGTAATTAAATGAATCTATCTTTAAGGAATCATTTTTTTTTCCTATTTATTAAACTATTTCCTAAATCAAACTTAACTTAATTTTCGTATTTAATATATTTCCTTAGACCAATTAACTAATTTTTAGGGATATTCAAATTTAATATCGATTTTAACTATATAAAACTTGGATAATGTTACCATTAATTATTTTGAACAAAAATCAAGTTTAAATTAAATATTAAACAATATTATGAATATTCCTAAAATATATGTTTAACTTACCATTAATTATTTTGAACAATAAAATTTATATATGCTAAGATTTAAATATCTTTAAACAACTTATAGAACAATATGAAATATTTGTAAGTGAATATTATTTTTAATATAATTTAATCTCACTTAAGATTATATATATTTCAAAAATTTCTAACATATACGTTTAATCATTTCAGTTACTATAAATTATTTTCAACAAGAAAATTTAAATATCTTTGTATAACAATGTTTAATGTTTATAACCAAATATTTTTTCTAATATATCTAAATCTCACCGTAATATCTGATCAAAATATTTGATTTTTTTATTACATTTGAAAAATAATTACATGTTAAAAGAAATATTATTCAAACATATCAATAGGTCAATATTTTGTCAAAAGTTTAGTAGCGGGCACGGCTCATTATTTTCTTTGTTGTATTTATAAAATATTTAAAATACGATAAATATTTAAAATATAAACTAATAAACATTTAAATAATATTCATTTATATAAAAATGAAAATAACAATCCGTGCGGACGCACGGGTCAAGCTCTAGTTGTTATTAAAATTATATTTTAAAAATAAAAAAGAGAATATATCGGGAATAGTTTACACTAATGATTTAATTAAAAAATATTACCCTTACAATTTAAATATTAAAGCATGAGATTAGGAAATAAGATATTATTTCAGTAGAGAAAATACCATCCTACTAATATTTTAAAAATATATGTGATTATCCAATTTTGATGTACAATAGAGAAAATACCATTCTAAGCGCACATCTTTTGCAGGACCGGAATGGTGAACTCTTAGAGATCTGAAATATGAACACTTCCGTCAAATCATCTCTGAAAAAATATAAATAAAATCACAATCAGCAAACCAAAAAACAATATGTGTATATATAAGCTTATAATTCTAAACAATAATATAATTCTACTAATAAAAAAAAAAGTATTCGCAACACAAAAAGATGCTATTGAAATGATATAACTGAGAGATGTTATCAAATTGAGTAAACTTTTTTTACCAGATTGAGGAACAAAGATGTTATCGAAATGATATATCAAAGAGGTGTACAATCAAATCGATATATAGCTTCAGTGAATAAATCGTCATAATAGGGTATCTGCATATAAACCAAAAGAAATACCAGCTCTCATGAAATATAAAAGCTTAATGTTCTAAAATAAGAAGAAAAAAAATTCAGAACATTATTAACATTAAAAGCTCAGAATACAAAGTTCAATGATTTCGTTTCTTCTACTGTGGATGTCTTATTTATAGTAAATTGGTGGACGTTTCTCATTGATTTAGCTTGCATGATAAGCTAAGAAGTAGATTTTTTTAATAAATTCTCAATAAATCTTATATTTATAACGTAATATTATTTTTGGAATATCTTGTTGATAAAGCTAAAGGAGAATATCTCGTGAATAGATTGTACAAGAATTTTGGTTGACAAGTCTCGCCATAAATATTAAGTTTTAAATGCATGATTTTAGTAGAGAAAATATCTTGTCAATTAATTTTGTTTCTCTGAGATCTAAAATATTTAGTGAGTATTTAATGAGTTAAACAGAGAAATGATCGCAAAAAGATGTTCTTTGAATCGAGAAAACACAAAAGTTAAGTATTAAAGTGATTTCGTTTTTAGTAATGTCGATGATTAAAATAAATCGAAAAATAAATTCTAAAAAATCAATCAATAAGATCAACATAATTCTTCCCATTTGTAATAAGGAAACTAATTATTACATGTATTAACTAATATTTTTGCGCGAGTAATGTTAATAGGGGAATTAAATTATTTTTTCCTTTTCAATTAGTATTCAATGTTACTTTCCTTTTATAGGGGATCAATGAATTAAAATAAATTATTTGATTTGATAAAATGACTTTATATTCTTATATATCTATAGACTACATAAAATAATAAACCAAAATATTTATTTGAATTGATAAAATGACTTTATATACCATATTTTCGACAATTAGTTACCATAAATGGTTATTAATAATATTATGTAAATCATTTGGAATCTAAAATATTTATTTGAATTAATAAAATGGCTTTATATCATACTTTCTACAATTAGTTACCATAAATAGTTATAAATAATATTATGTAAGTCATTTGAAAAGTGATGTTAATTGGTCATTAAATTATTTTTTTCCTTGCAATTAGTATTCAATGGTACTTTTCTATTATAGTGGGATCGATGAATTAAATGATATATCGAAATTACAAAATAAGGTTGATATTTAGAGGGCTTCCCTTTTTAGTAGTGTCGATGGAAAAAATAAATCAAAAAGAAATTCTAAAAAATCAACCAATAGAATCGATAGAATTCTTATGAGAAAGGCTGTGAGAGTGCCAGGTGGCAAATGTACTTTTTTAATATATAGAAGGATTATAATAAATAAAATTAAAAATCATCGGCCAATAAAATTATAATAATTAAGAGTTCATTTATGATCGACACGTAATAAAAATCACTTATGTGACTTCTCAATCAATATATAGTAAATTTATTTTTTATAAATAATTTATAACATTCTGTAAATTATTTTAAAATTCTGATAAATTTATTCTTTAAACAACGATAAATAATCTAAAAATAATGTTAATAAACATTTTTGGATTTTTTAATATTTAAAATAATTATTATGTAATTATATTCGAATACAATTCATCAAGTAGAGTATAAAACTATTATAATTATCTTATATAAAATTTCGTTCATTATATTTTATAGTTTATAAATATTAAAAGTAAGAAATAAAATATTATTAATCTTTCTATAATTTCTATATTTGAGAAGCTTTCCAAATTTATAATATGAATGCCTTGTCCATAAAGTATGTCATTGTTAAGACCATATTAATTATATGGATTCAAATTTGGTAATGTTTGTGTCGATCAAATATACTATATTAATAAGTCCGTATTAATTATATGGATTCAAATTTGGTAATGTTTGGTCGATTATAAAAAATAAATGAAAAAGAAATTATCAAAAATTCAACCAATAAGATTAAGAGAATTAATCCTAGAAGCTCTCTATGAATGCCACCTAAGCAAAAATCACTAAAGTGACTTCTCTTTTAATGTATAGGAGGATTGAATCTTAAATGACACAATCCTATTGGTTGGTGAACCTAGAGGTTCACCCTAGGGAGTGAACCAAAGAATAAGTAAAAAAAAAAAAAAGCTGCAAAAGATATAAACGCAGAAACTTCAGAGCGTTTGCAAAATGAGTTGGCAGTTGGCCCAAGTAGACGCATAGTTATGGTTTAATATGTTTATGACATACTCTATAGCGTTTGCAAAATGAGTTGGCCCACTAACTAACTCCTTACTCAGACAACGTGGTGGTTTGAATTTTGAAGTTGACTCTTAATGAAAAAGGTAACAGGTAAGTGAAAGCATTCACCAAAAAAATGATAAAAGATTCAATGATCATCGCAACCGTCAATTGGGACATAGTTACGTGCCACATTGCTTCCAATCAAGGCAAGGTAGTTTCGCAATCACGACAAATGTTTCAGAAATTAATAAAAGAAATGAAAAAAAAAAACGGTTCATCGTCCCGCGTGGTTACAGGTTTGATCAGTGTCGGTGTCTCTATTTCTCTCTCCCCCGCCCCTCATTTTAGACAAAATCTGTTATTTCCATATTCGAATATTTTTCCGTGATACACGACTTTTCGATATCTATTTTCCTAAACCCCCTAAAGATCATTTGACATTCGGATAGTTTACATTTTCTATGTTTCTTCCGATCTAAAAAAAATGGGAGAGAAAACGAGTTCGAGATGTTGTTGCTGCAGCTGGTTCATCGGGATCATCGTGTTGATCGCTGTAGTGCTTGCTATCGTTTTCACGATCAGACATAACAAAGCTAATAAACATCCCGATGATGGAGGAGACATCACCGTTCCTGGCTCGGTTGATAAAAACTACGCTGACGCTCTCAAGATCGCTATGCAGTTCTTCGATATCCAGAAATGTAAATCATCGACATTACTTGCAAACACACACACATCTCACTAGTCCTGGTAACGAATGAATCTTGGCTTTGTTTTTGGTGCAGCTGGCAAGCTGGAGAACAACAAAGTAACTTGGAGAGGAGACTCTGGTCTTAAAGACGGGAGTGAAGCGGGTCTTGACCTTTCAAAAGGTTTATACGATGCTGGAGATCACATGAAGTTTGGTTTCCCCATGGCTTTCACTGCCACACTTCTCTCCTGGTCCATTCTTGAGTACGGTCATCACATGGACTCTGTGCACCAGTTAGATCCTGCTAAAGACTCTCTTAAATGGATCACTGACTTCCTCATCCATGCTCATCCTTCTGCAAACGTCCTCTACATCCAGGTACAATGATTCAAGATGAATCAAGTTCTTCAAGCTATGATTGGATCTGAAACATTGGTCTTAGTTTCCAAAATTTTAAGTATAAACTCCTATATTATTAATTTTTTTATTTATTAAAGTTATTATTAAATGTTTATGGTCCCCTAAATTTTAGATCCGGCTGTGTTTGCAAGTTTATAAAAGTACTGATTATACAATGTCTAAAGGTTGGAGATCCGGAGACGGATCATAAATGTTGGGATAGGCCAGAAACAATGTCGGAGAAGAGAACTCTCACCAAGATTGATACAGAGACACCAGGGACTGAGGTTGCTGCTGAAACAGCAGCTGCAATGGCTGCTGCATCTCTAGTCTTCAAACAGAGTGATCCTAAATACTCAAGCACGCTTCTGAAACACGCCAAGGAGTTGTTCGGTTTCGCGGATAACCACAGGGGATCTTACAGTGTCAACATACCTGAGGTTCAGAGTTACTACAACTCGACTGGATACGGGGATGAGCTTCTTTGGGCAGCTTCGTGGTTGTACCATGCCACAGAGGACAAAACGTACCTCGACTTTGTGTCTAAAAATGGAGAAGAGTTTGCTAATTTTGGAAGTCCGTCATGGTTTAGTTGGGACAACAAGCTCCCAGGAACACAGGTACAACACGGATCATGTTCTTGTATTGCTTAATAATACCATTTACTGAATTATATAATCATTGCAGATACTGTTATCAAGATTGACATTCTTCAAACAAGGCTTATCAGGAAGCAAAGGACTTCAAGGTTATAAAGAAACAGCAGAAGCGGTCATGTGTGGGCTTATACCAAGCTCCCCAACAGCTACCTCTAGTAGAACCGAGGGTAGATACAATCTCTTACATCTGATATTAAACCATACATTCACTTATGCTACAATTTCATATAATTTATTTTTTTGGTTATAGGTGGTCTTATATGGGTTGCTGAATGGAATGCACTTCAACAACCTGTGTCCTCAGCATTTTTAGCCACACTCTACAGTGATTACATGCTCACATCCGGTACTGAGAAACTATCTTGTGGTGACACATCATTCAAACCTTCAGATCTCAGAAAATTCGCCAGATCCCAGGTTCTTTAATGTTCCTTTGTGTTAAACTCATGACCACTTTAGATATACTATATACATAACACCATTTACACCTTTTCAGGCTGATTACATGCTAGGTAAAAATCCAGAGAAAATGAGCTATTTGGTGGGGTACGGTGATAAGTATCCAGAGTTTGTGCATCATAGAGGAGCTTCGATACCAGCTGATGCAAACACTGGATGCAAAGACGGATTTAAGTGGCTTAGCTCAGAGGAACCAAACCCGAACGTGGCTTATGGTGCACTTGTTGGTGGACCGTTTTTGAACGAGACGTTTATAGACGCAAGGAACAACTCTATGCAAAATGAGCCAAGCACTTATAACAGTGCTCTTGTGGTTGGTCTCTTGTCTAGTTTGGTTACTACGTCTTCCTCACTAAAATCTTTTAAGTAGAGTTTTATAAAAGCGCACTTAATTATTAGAATCACACATTTTCAACATACTATTTGCTTCACTCTATAAATTCCTGAGACAGTGATCAGGTCAGAGATCTTATGTATGTTTATGTATAAGTAGGCCTGTGATTTTGACCGGAACTGTCGAACCAGAATTTTTGTTTGGTTCAAATTTGATTATGAATTCGGTTGGTTTGTTAATTGATTGATTTGTTTTTTTTTCATTTTATATATTTTTTTTAAAGCAAATCATAGAAGTTCTAACCACATTTGAACCAAATAACATAATTTTACCAAAAACTAAATTGAATGAATACTTCAGTTAATTTTGGTTGAGTTTTCATAAACCAAACTAATCGATTATCGTTTGGTTAAAATAACCGAAACTCCAAGCTTATGTAAGCAAAATTGACGAAGAAAGATAACATTAGTCTTTATTCAAAAAAAAGAAGATAACATTAGTCTAATTAATCTCTCTAGGTAGCAAAAATTGCAGCCCATGGTCCCCTAAGGGCCCATATGGACATTTCAAACTGTAGGCAGCAAATTCCATCCACAAACCAAAAACAAAATTCCTGCTAAAAAATGTTAAAAAGAGACAAAAGTGGCAAAACGTGTGGATCTCCTCTTTCACTGTTCGGTCTTCTTCCTCTTCCTCCAAACATGTTCAACCAAGTCTCAGCTTCACTGTTCACTCTCTCCACTCCACTTCTCTCGCTTCTTCTTCTTCTTCTTTCACCAACAGATCCATGTCTCTTCTGATCAGATCCTCCTACCTTTCCCAACCTAGAAACTCAAAACCATCCTCTCTCGCCTCCGATCAAACCCCGTCGAAACTAGTCTCCACATCTTCTTTTAATCACAACCCTCTCGTCAGATTGGTCTCCAAACGCAACCCAACAATGCAAAACCTCACCTTTCCTTCTCCAACGACTGTCAAGAGCTCCTTGATCGACCCAGACGGCGGGGAACTAGTCGAACTAGTGGTACCGGAATCCGAGACGAAGCTGAAGAAGGCGGAGTCAATGCCGAAAGTGAAGATGACGAAGATCGACCTGGAGTGGGTGCACGTGATCAGCGAAGGCTGGGCTAGTCCTTTGAAAGGGTTCATGAGAGAAGACGAGTATCTCCAGAGTTTGCATTTCAACTCTCTGAGGTTGAAAGACGGGTCTCTTGTCAACATGTCTCTCCCTATCGTTCTCGCTATCGATGATCACACCAAGGAACACGTCGGCGTGTCTAAGAACGTTGCTCTTGTTAGCCCTCAAGGAGATATCATAGGTTCTCTACGCAGGTGCACATATATATATTTACATATATCGAAAGTGTTACATACAAGTAACCATAGTATACAAAAATGTGGAGATAAAACTTATATTATTTTATATATAAAACTTATATTACAGCTTAGATAAAACTTATATTACATATATATAAAAAACTTATATTACAAAAAAAAACACTTATATTACATTACATTTTTTTTTTGGCTTGTGAATTGCAGTGTGGAGATATACAAACACAACAAGGAAGAAAGGATAGCTAGAACATGGGGAACAACTTCTCCGGGACTGCCTTACGTCGAAGAACACATCGCTCCCTCTGGAAACTGGTTGATCGGTGGAGATTTAGAAGTTTTCCAGCCGATTAAGTACAACGATGGGCTTGATCACTACAGGCTATCACCTAAACAGCTGAGGAGAGAGTTCGATAACCGTAAAGCGGATGCTGTGTTTGCGTTCCAGTTAAGGAACCCTGTGCACAATGGGCATGCGTTGCTGATGAACGATACACGCAAAAGGCTTTTGGAGATGGGTTACAAGAACCCTATTCTATTGCTTCATCCTTTAGGAGGTTTCACTAAAGCTGATGATGTTCCTCTTGATGTTAGAATGGAACAACATAGCAAGGTCAAAAAACTCTTAGCCTTGTAATTAGATTACTCGTTTTTTTAAATTTAATTTGTTTTTTTTTGGATGGGATTAGGTTCTTGAAGATGGAGTGCTTGACCCGGAGACTACTATTGTGTCGATATTTCCATCACCGATGCACTATGCTGGTCCAACGGAAGTTCAGTGGCACGCCAAGGCTAGGATTAATGCAGGTGCTAATTTCTACATTGTAGGACGTGATCCCGCGGGAATGGGACATCCTACTGAGAAGAGAGATCTGTATGATCCTGATCATGGGAAGAAAGTTTTGAGCATGGCTCCTGGACTTGAGAAACTAAATATCCTTCCATTTAGGGTAAAAACCAATAGTCATTTCTCTCTCTCTCGCTGCATGCAGCAACTGAAGTTTCTTGATTTATTATATAATATGCTGCTGCTTTTGTATCCTTCAGGTTGCAGCTTATGATACAGTTGAGAAGAAGATGGCGTTTTTCGATCCTTCCCGGGCAAAAGAGTTTCTTTTCATTTCTGGAACAAAGGTAAATTATAAATAACAAGGGAGGGTTTTGAGTCGTAAAGATTCTTTGGAAAGGGAATCAGTTTACAACTTGAATTTTTATCGGGTTTTGGTTAACAGATGAGGACGTATGCAAGGACAGGAGAGAGTCCACCAGATGGGTTTATGTGTCAGAGTGGATGGAATGTTCTTGTCAAATACTATGAGAGCTTGCAAGAAAGTGATGAATCATCCAAACAACAACAAGCCGTTGTTTCAGCTTAAATAAAAAATATCAACCCTTTCATAACTGAACTGGCTTTTGCTTCACCAGTTCAACCTTCATTTTATGCTTACATTTTGTCTTATTAAGGCACCAATGTTTGCGAAGAGTAACAATAATCCTGAATAATGATGTCCATTGAGAAATTTGTTAACTTGAATGTCAAATGGGTTTTATTAAAATATCCAGCAAGACTAATAGCAAAAAAGGACTCCGTTGCCGGAACTCGAACCCGGGTCTCTCGGGTGAGAGCCGAGTATCCTGACCAGCTAGACTACAACGGATTTGTGTTTGTTTTAAGCACAATGAAAAGATGAATGAATAAAGACACACATCATTCACATCCTAAGACAAATGTGAGTTTAAATTCAAATAACACCTAGAGGATTGAAAAGCTCAAATTCTTTAAAACTGAATTAGATACAAGCACAACAATACCATGAGCACTGATTTTTCATATACTTTTAAAAGTCATCAATCTTTTAGAACTTCTTTAAGAGTTTCTCAAATAATACCATGTGTTTGTCAAAAAGCCACTGTTTCAGTCAAAACAAAAAGCCACTGTTTCAGTCGAAAGAGTCAAATCACCGAATCAGCATCCTATTATTACTTATTGATGTCCCATAAATTGTGCTAATTAAAGAAAAAAAAATAACATTTAGAACCAAAATCAAGTGATTTAGCTTGTTTTTACATGAGAAACTCGCAATGCCAGGAATATTGGAAGTGAAAATATATCAAAAAACATTACAGGGAATTTAGCACATGAGAAAAGAGATTTTCTGGGGTTGGTTCACTCGGCTCTAGACTGACCAGCACGAGAAGAAAGGATGATACCAACAATAAGACCGTAAAGCGCAAGTGCTTCAGCAAAGATGAGAATCAGAATCATTCCCACAAACAGCTTTGGTTGTTGCGCATTCGCTCTGCAAACCACACACACACACAATCACACTCTTATTACAAAAGCCAAACACATCTCATGACAAGTAACACACATCGCAAGAATATCTTCTTCAATTACCTGACACCGGCATCGCCGACGATTCCGATAGCCATACCGGCGGAGAGACCGGCGAGACCACAAGCGAGACCGGAAGAGAGATGAGCATAGCCATCGAAGAGATAGTAAGACTTGGCCTTCGGGTTGATTCCGGTACTGATGATGACAGCTATGATGAGACCGTAAATACCTAACACACCAGCCATGACCACCGGAACAATCGATTTCATCACAAGCTCTGGTCTCATCACACCCATCGACGCCACGCCAACCCCGCTCTTTGCCGTCCCGTACGCTGCTCCCATGCCTGCAAAAAACAATTGGATTGGATCGGATCGAACCGGATGAGATCGAAAACCAAAATCGTGGATTCGAAACAAGGAATTGGAGAATTTTGAGGGGTTTTACAGGAGAAAACGAGAGCGGCGGCAGCGCCGAGGAATCCGAAGAAAGGAGCAGTTTCATCTCCGCTGAAACCTGAAGCCATCGCACTCGTCTTCGATGAGATCTGATCGCAAAGAGACAAAACCTGTTTGAAGAGAAAGCCCAATTGCTTATGTCAACAACGATCTGATAAGTCAGAGCGTGTAAGATTAAACCGGACTTAAATTAGCTGACCCACCTAAACCGAATATGAAGTTTTGTTCAGTGACCATACGAGAATGCTTTTTGATCATTTGGTCCGTACGAGATTTTAGTCCCAACTAACAACGTACAATTCGACCCCAAAAATCCAAACTAACGACGTACTATTGTAAGTCTTTGTGCACCATAACGCTTTGAACAATTTGAAGCTATTGTTTCCTTCTTAAATCTAGTTCATATAGCTCAGTGTATAACTCATCATATTGTCTGATCATATATTTTCAGTTGATCTGCATGTTTTTTTAACAACAAAATAACATTTTTTATCAAACTACTTATGTTGTAAAAAGTAAAATTAAGTGAAAGATACTTTCAGAGTTAACTAATTTTTAGATATTGTAAACTCAAGTGGAGTTACAATACACTAGCGAATATTGATCTCAAAACAGTATTCATTCAACACTTTGCATCGAAAAAGATCTGCTTGAAACAATATTATGATTGTTTTTGCTTTCTCTGCTTTTACGATGTGCTAAAAGGTAAACAGCTTATGGTATATCGTGCTAACTATTACTTTCTCGGCACATAACTTAGACACCGTGGATCATGCATGCATGTTATCTTTCAAGACTCTGAATCATGTTTTAGTTAAACCTATTATTTTTTATATTACAACTTACATGACAGCGAAAATTGTATGATCTGGTACGGAGATTGAGTTTTATAATGAAGTTAAATCTTTTATTTCTCACATCTTAAAACAAAATCCAATCATTGCAGATTAGAAATATGTAATATGAAAATTATGATATATATTAATAATGTGATAACGCAAAAGTAGGAGGCGCACTTTTATCAACATAATAAACTAAAGAGTCAGCTAACCGCATTCATGAATGGAATGTCACCGGTTGATATTAGATTTGCTAATACGGAAATATTAAGATTAATTCAAAAACTAAAAAGTAGATGTCTATATATGCAATAAGAAAGTGGAAAATAAGGATGTTAAAAAAGTGAAAAATAAGGCCAATAGTGATGCAAGTAATATAATTCGACATGCCGATATGTATGTACACAGTGTATATGAATTATGAAAAATATATATGTATCAGTGTTTTATTTTTATTAACGGGAAGTGATCCGGATTTTAGACCCGGCAAAATACTGAGACATGGCATTGATCTTACTTCGCAACGAAAATCAAATGAGAAACACAGTAACCAAGTCCTCTTGGCCCAGTGGTGAAGGAGTACCCGTTCCTCGAAGCAACGTGTCCCCGCCCTGGGTTCGAGTGCACTTGGCCACCGAGCTTGAAAATGGTATCTCGGGCCTCAGGACCGCCTTCGGGTGGATAGTCGGTCGGCCAAATTCCGAACCGGAGACCTGATTAAAAAAAAAAAAAAAAAAAAAAAGAGAAACACAGTAAAACTGATTCTAAATGATAAACCGATAGTTCAATGCACTGTTAATTAGTTATATAGTATCAATGTTGTACGCATAACGCATTGTTATAAAATAAAAGGGTTGATATAATAACAAAAAATTAATTTATGCATACTCTATTAACTGACCTAAAAATGGAAAAAAATGTTTACTAATAAAAAATTGTTGTGAACATCATAGATTTAATCACGAAATTTGATTAACATCTCTAGAGCGAATACTATTATAGTATGCGTAAATCAAAACAGTGAAGTATGATAAACATAACTCCAGCCTCTCGTGCTTCACTATTTCATACAACAGTTTTGATGTCTCAAAATAACATCTACGGAGGTGTTACTTCGTGAGAACTATTTTTAACTGAAAATGAATCTCAAGTCTTCTAAAATCTCTGTCATACCTGTTTTTTTTTAATATTGAACGACAGTAGATTTAATATAGCTTTTAGAAATATTTAATTGAATAACAGTAGATTGCAGATGATTTGAAAAAAATATAGAAATCATTAGTTGAATAACAGTGAATTTTAAAACATCACCGAAACAATTTAAAATCCACAATTCAATACACCCCTCCCCCCCCCCCCTCCCCAAAATATTTTGGTATTTTACAAAAATATTTGTATGGTTTCTTTAGATTACATAATGGGAAATTATTTATTTTGAGTATTAGATAGTTCTTAGTTTTGGTAATTTAGTTTTGGTATTTTCAGTTTATGTGAATTAATTTAATCATATTATAATAAACTGTTTATAGTTTATTTTATTTATGTATATTTTTATTATATTGATTATTTTATTATTTTAAAATAAAAGATAGGTTAAAACTTATATTTTAAAACATTTTTAAATTAGATCACCGATAAAACTATTAGAAAATTAAAGTATAGAACATATTCAACGTGTTACTTATTAAAATATATATGTTAATAAAGTTTAATAATTAATTAATTTTTAAATAGAACTTCTTAACAAAGTCCTTAATAATAATGGGCCCAAAATTAAATTAAAAATAGCTTAAAAGCTAAGGACGTATGTTAAATAAGAACTTTTCTTACACGTTCTTAAGGACAAGCGCCTTTTTCTCCTTTCTTTCTTCTGTTTTTTCTTTCCCTCTCGCTCACAATCATAGCACAAACTGAGTCGAATTCATCTTTGTGAATCGAAATCGAAAGGCCCTGACTTTGTTTCTCTGGGTTCTCTATCTCTCTCTCGCTCTCGGTAAAGCCGTCGGAGACGATCGACTTTTCAAAGGATCTGCCAAAGAATGACAAGGTTCCGCCGTCGTCATCTAAGCCAGCGAAATCCGGAGGCGGGAAGCAGAAGAAGAAGGTTTCTGTGAACTGTGATCATTGCTATTGATATTGGTATCATTGTTGTTGATTTGTATTGGATTTGTCATTTTTTTGTTGTTGAATGTTGTGGAAAAAAAAACAGAAGTGGAGCAAGGGAAAGCAAAAGAAGAAGGTGAACAACATGGTGTTGTTTGATCAGTCTACTTATGACAAGCTTCTCACCGAAGCTCCCAAGTTCAAGCTCATCACCCCTTCCATCAACAGGAGAGGGTATGTTTTTTAACTTACTTGTCTCTCTAGTTTATGTCTGAAAATCAAAAGTATATAGTTAGTAATATGATGTCGTTCATGTGATGGGGTGAGTTCTTGAGTGATTACCGCAGAGTTGATTTGAACTTCTTTTTTTTTTTTTAATGAATTTGAACTTCTTTTTTTTCTAAATCTGTTGTGTTATGTTTTCTGCAGTGTGGCATGCGGTTCATGCCATTCTATGGTCATAGTTGACAGAACAGATATCACTGATCGTCTTGAGCAGGTAAGTTAAGAAAGGGCCAAAGTATTATTTTGAACAGATAGTTATTTTAAAGATATTTTCTCTACGTGTTTTTATGTGTCCTGCAGCTCGAGATCTACGACGGGAAAGGATCATTAGAAGGTATGTATAATTCACTTTAAAATCTATTATTCTCCGACATTGTTTAGTCATGTTCTTGATGTGTTTCTTTTGTTTTGAACAGAGAGTGTAGAACCAACAGAAGAAACTGTGGCAGCAACAAAGCAACAACCTGCCAAAAGAGGTGCTTCTAAAAAGAGGAAATTAGCGTCGAAAGCTTCTTCTGAGTCTGAACAAGACAGTTGAAAACAGAGACAAGGAGAAGGAAGCTCAAAGTGACAGCGATTACAGTGAAGATGGAGAAGAAAAAGCCAATGGCAAGAAACAGAGCACTCGTGGCAGAGGACGTGGCCGTGGAGGAAGAGGTCGCGGTGGTCGCACCGGTAATGGAAATGCTTCGCCGGCGAAGACCGGTGGAAGAAGAGGAAGATCACGTAAGTCTTAGAGACAACTTTGACTCCTCCGAGTCTTTTCCATGTTTTAACAGTTTTTAATTTGCTTTATCAAACATTTTGTTTAAGCTTATCGGCGGCTTCTGTATTCTGATGTAACCAACATCGAATGATTTATTCGTAGTCAAAAACATTTTCGATTTGAACAATTTTCTGATAGCATGCAGCATGTGTAATCCACTCCTTTAACATACGAGTATCAGAATGATGTATGGTACAAAACAAAGCATCTCTGCTGAGTATTAGGTATGTTAAATTCAAAAGATCATCTGTAATTCTTTTGATTAATCCACCAACATAGCATGTATTATGTAACAAGCTTCTATTTAGTATAACTATTTGGTTTAAATAGTAAAACTTTTAATTTTATGTCATCATGTCAAGAATATGATATAAATAATTGCATCTATACAATACATTTTCAAAAAGAAGAAGAAGAAATTATGAATATGAGTACCACTTTACACAATAACTCTCTCAGCTAGTGACGTTTCCGAGTATTTCATATCTTTGGACAAAGGGAATCAAAAGGGTATTTGGCCTTGAGTCCTTGACCCTATATTTTCAGTTGATCTACATGTTCTGAACAACAGTTGATCAAACAGAAACTACTACTTATGACGAAAAAGTAAAATCAAGTGAGTTAGCTAATATTTAGATATTGTAAACTCAAGTGGAGATACACTAGCGAATATTGATCTCAAAACAGTAACTAATTCACAATTTTGCATCGGAAAAAAAGCTTAAAACAATTTCGTACGATTGTTGTTGCCTTCTCTCTAGCTTTACGATGAACTAAAATGTAAACAGTTTATGCCGTCGTGCATAACCATTACTTTCTCAGCACATATAACTTAGACAGCGTGGATCATGCATGACATATCCTTCAAGAATCTGAATCATGTTTTAAATAAGACTAACATTCAAAACTAATTTTTTAGCAAAAAAAAAAATTCAAAACTATTATTTTGGATAGGTTTAATTATTACAAGACAGCGAAAGTTGTATGTTCTGGTACGGGTGTTGAATTATATAATGAAGTTAAATATTTTATTTCTTACTTCTTAAAACAAAATCCTATAATTACAGAATAGAAATATGTATATGGATATTTATGATTAATGTGATAACGCAAAAATAGGAGGCACACTATCAGCAAAATTATAAAAATAAAGAGTCAACTAACCGCATTCATGAATGGATTGTCGCCGGTTGATCATTAGATTTGGTGATACGGAAATATAAATATTAATTCATAAAATTTAAATATATGTGTCTATTTATGCAATATAAGAAAGTGGGAAGCAAGGCAGTAACGATTCAAATAATCTAACTCGACATGCCTATATGTATCAACGTATGTACATAGTTTAGAATGAAAAATGAAAAATAAGAATGAAAAATATATGTATCAATATTGTATGCATATTATCAAAAAAGGGGTTAGTGTATATACCAAAATATTAATTTATGCCTATAGTTGAAATTAACTGTCTTAGGAAATCAGAGAATATAGGAAAATAATAAGAATTATTATAAGAACTATAAACACATGAAAATTATAAAATTAATTTGAGTTTACATCTTTAGAACAATATGTGCATGAATGATGAATGTTTTGCGGTTGTTTATAAGTTTATAGTTTGCATTGTTATTTATTAGAAAACTTGGGACGACCAGAATAAATAACATGCAACGAACCAGGATAAATAGCCCCTATGATGACCAAAAACGTAACGGACTTTGACTTGTATAATCTATAGTTGCATGTTTGATGTTAGCACAGCATCGCCAACACAACATTATTATTCAGAAATAGTCGTAGTTACATTTTAAATCAACCAAGGGTAATATAACGTCAAATAGTATAAAATGTTCATTCGACGATTATCATAGATATATGATTTAAAATTATCTGAAGCGAGTCATACTCTTAGAATTAGAAGGAAATTTGACATCTGATCAAACAAAAACGGGGAAACACATCGACGTTGACGTTATCGAAGAAGTTTTTTTTTTTTTTTTTTGACGGCATCGAAGAAGTTATAAACTTGTGCGAATAAGTTATCATAAGACATAGTTTTCACTCCTAGCATATATAATTAAAACGGGATAAGTTATCATAAGACATAGTTTTCACTCCTAGCATCTATCTCGTTAAAACAGAAACATTCTGTTGGACCTAACATTTATTTTGTAAGTTTTTAAATTAAATACAACTTTATACTTTATAGTTAAACTTACATTAAATCATTAATATTCCCCTTTATATTACTATCAATGTTTCCAAACAATATATTTTATATTACTATCAATGTTTCCAAACAATACAATAATTAATCTTAATATTTTATATCTATCATTTTTTCTTTAAAATTTTGTAGAAACATCATAATTTCATAAATTGCAAAATAATGAACTTTAAAATTTGGATTATAAGATTACAAATTATGAAACTATTACAATTTAAATCAAATTAGATTACATATTGGTCATCCATCAGTTCAATCGGTTAGTCTCGAATTTTAGTGATTTTTGTTAATATGAATATTTTAAAAACCTAAATTGAATTGTTAGATCTCCGGATTAACTGGTATAATCACAATCGGGTTGAATTTAGAAACACTGATTTAAATGCAAAAATATTTTAAATACACTCTTTAAAAGTTACTAAAATATTTGTTAAGTTATTAGTAAAAATTTTCATCGTAAAATATTCCGCGCTTCCAAAGCGCATGTCATAATCTAGTATATAATTAAAACGGGATTTAAGCAAATTAGTTAGACGAAACTACACTGTTGGAATGTCACCACATTTCAAGTTGGACTCGTAAATTAAATCATATTTTTTTATCACTTTACATGGATATTTTTTTTTTTTTTTTTTTTTTGAAACTGGCTTTACATGGATATTTGTTATTATATTTCGATCTATTTGAATACTCCAAAGAGTGTCTATCCATGAACTATACTTCCTACCAAAAGATTAGGTATTTATTTTTAATAGATCCGGATTTAACTTTTTCTATAGAAAAAAAGAATACACCGTTGGACTAATAGTTCAATTTTACGTGCATGAATCTTTTGCTAAAAATTGACATGCAGTTGTTTACCATTTAACGTTTGTTCTGTCATTTATAACAAGAAAAATAGGGACGACCAAAATAATTTACACGCAACCAACCACAAGAAATAGAAGTAAAACGTAACGCTCTCTCGAATAGGTTTTTTTTTCTGACTTCAGACTCTTGTATAATATATACAGTAGTTGTATGTTTGATGTCAACGCATCTCCATGATCCATCGTTAATTCGTCCTTAGGATCTCCTGAACTAATTAACTCAGCTAATCGATAATTATGAATCAAATCCCGCGAACGTAAATCCAATAAGCTAAAATGTTCCTTCCACGAAAACTCTCGTAATATGTATATTTAATAGTTATCGAGTTTATATATATGAATGCAATCATGCTTACAAAATAGTTGATGTCAAATCAAAAAGAAAAAGAATTAAAGATATGGTACAAATGTTTGTTTCTGCAAATCTATCATTGGTTAAGCGAATACACAACATCAAAACTCTTTTTGACAAATACAACATCAAAACTTTCTTCAATTCATATAAAGTTTTTTTTTGACAAAAAATTCATATAAAGTTTTGCTTTTGAACCTTTGTATAATCATCACAATGGAACTAAAACCGGGCAAATATTATTTATTTATTTATTTTGAATTCTTATATCAGACATCAAATATATCGCTGCTAATATATATTGTTGACGACCGTTAATTAAGATGTGTTATTTTAAAGATGAAAAAGTGATGATAGATACAACTGCTTCAAGAAAAATAAAGACAAAAAGATTACGAAGTCTCACTTAATAATACATTAGACTTTTTCAAAATTTTGAAACTAATAGATAATACACATTGTTTTGAAATGACTACATAGAATAACGTTTAATAATGTCCCAACGTCCATTATATAAACGAACAAGGGCACGATGCATTTACATCACAACACACACAGAAACAAAAACACCAAGATCGTTTAAACAAAAAAAACACCAAGATCAAACAAGAAGCCGAAACAATGGCAGCACGAGCAAAAACGTTATATGCTCTTTTACTAACCTCACTCCAACTCCTCCTAATATGCAAAGTGTCATTAGCCGCCGGAGGAAAATGGAAACTCCTCCGCCCCAACGTCGGAATCTCAGCGATGCACATGCAGCTTCTCCGCAACGACCGTGTCGTAATGTTCGACCGAACCAACTTCGGTCCATCAAACATCTCTCTCCCCAATGGTAACTGCCGTAACAACCCACAAGACGCTGTCTCCCAAATCGACTGCACAGCTCACTCCATCGAATACGACGTCGCGTCAAACACCATCCGTCCCTTAACAGTACAATCCAACACATGGTGCTCTTCCGGTTCGGTTAGACCGGACGGTGTTCTCGTTCAAACCGGTGGAGACCGAGACGGCGAGTTAAAAGCGAGAATCTTCTCTCCATGTAGTAACAAAAAATGCGACTGGGTCGAGATTAACAACGGGCTAACAAAGAGAAGATGGTACTCTTCTAATCATATTCTCCCCGACGGTAAACAAATCATTATCGGAGGTCAAGCACAGTTCAACTACGAGTTCTTCCCCAAAACGACATCTCCTAACGTTATCGCGTTACCGTTTTTGGCCGAGACTAGTGATAGAGGAGAAGAGAATAATCTTTATCCTTATGTGTTTCTCAACACTGATGGTAATTTATTTATATTCGCTAATAACCGAGCGATATTACTCGACTATGTTAAAAACACGGTGGTGAAAACTTATCCGGCGATCCCCGGTGGTGATCCGAGGAGCTACCCGAGCACTGGCTCAGCTGTGTTATTACCTTTGAAGAATCTTGAAGCGGTTAAAATCGACGCGGAGGTTCTAGTGTGTGGAGGTGCACCTAAAGGATCTTTCCTCCTCGCTCTTAGAAGGAAAACATTCGTGAAGGCGCTTGATACGTGTGCGAGGATCAAGATTAACGACGAGAATCCTCAGTGGACGGTGGAGAAAATGCCACGTGCTAGAGTCATGGGAGACATGACGCTTTTGCCTAATGGAGATGTTTTGATTATCAACGGTGGTGCTTCTGGCTCAGCTGCATGGGAGCTTGGTCGTGAACCGGTTCTTGTACCGGATGTGTACCATCCGGAAAATCCGGTTAACTCGAGATTTGAGTCGCTTAACCCGAGTACAATCCCGAGAATGTATCACTCCACGGCGATCCTTCTCCGTGACGGGAGAGTTCTCGTTGGAGGAAGTAACCCTCACGGGTTCTATAACTTCACCGGAGTGCTTTTTCCCACGGAGTTAAGCTTGGAAGCTTTCTCCCCGGCTTACCTAGAACCGGACTTTGCGAAACTTCGTCCGAAGATTGTGTCTCCAAAATCACAAACGAAGATTGCGTATGGGATGAACTTAAAACTGAAGTTTAAGGTCACGGGAGAAGTCAATGGTCCGGTTAGAGTAACGATGGTGTTTCCATCGTTCACGACGCATTCATTTTCGATGAATCAAAGGCTTTTGGTTTTGGATAATGTTAGTTTTAAAAGATCTGGTAAGTCGTCGAACTATGAGGTTCAAGTGAGGGTTCCAAGATCGGCGAATATAGCACCGCCTGGTTACTATATGATGTTTGTGGTGAATCAAAACATACCAAGCCAAGGTATTTGGGTAAGGCTACAATAATTAATATGTATATATATACATATTCATTCTTCTGTGTATGTACTCTTAAAATATTAAAAGGATGTCTCGTTATTTATTTGAAAACTTGTACAGTTTTATTTGGCTGAATTATTGTATTTGATTATTGACAAACAATTCAAAAGAATTGTATTTGTTGTAATAATAATATGTGTTCTCTGTTTGATGACGATCAAATAATTGGAAACTCAGTCCACTTTCATGTCTGATTACGGTTAGCAAAAAGTATCTTGTCGGTGCATATCATATTTATTGACGTGTATGAAATTTCAATTGTGCATGAAATGAAATCGATGAAGTAAGGAGGCTAAATAGGAACATGTTGATCAGTACTGCTTAATTGACTTTGTATACTAAATGTAAGCACGTTCTTGATTTATTATATACAACAACGAAGTCCTTCGCTAGATAAGAAAACGACATGGAAGTGAATGGTTAAATAAAGAGGTCGGCTAATTGTTGAAGAGGAAATCGATTTTAGTCAACAACAAAGATAAACGAGGAGGAATGGCTGATAATTTTCTTTATATTGAAGCATAGTACAAATGCAGTAGGGAATAGGGATTAACAAAGAAAAAGTATGTAGATGAATAAGTAGTCGACGAATATCATTACCAGTTTACAGTTGTTCTTCTTCTTTTTTCTTAACCATTCAATGTATATTTATTGAATTAGGCTCTTCTCTCTCGAAGAGTAGGTGCTGACATATTCAAAACAAGAGTGCTTGCTCAAATGAGTTTATTGATCAAATATATAGAAAGGGACGTATCTCGTAAGTGTGTTTTATTGAGCAAGATAAAGTAAAGGAAATAATAGTTTAGACTGCACCAATATAAAAGAAATTTAGATTGATTCATAAACAGAAAAGGTTGTCTGCTCAAAACTGCAGCCAAAGTTTATGTCATCATCGACATTACACAAATATAGAACACTCTTGTAAGAAACCATACATAATACATTGGCTAAGTGGCTTGTCTAATACATAGGCTAAGTGGCTTGTCCAATAGTAGGGACGTTGGCATGTTTTATCATTATTCTAGGCCCCTGTTTAGTCTAGAGGGTTGTTTGGCGTAGGTGATAATTGTTCTTGATCCATGTTTGATACATAGAAGTTGTTGGAGAACGGATACGCTCGGCGCTACGTCTAGACCTTTTTCTTCTTTTTTTTTTTTTTTTTGAGAAAGGGCATGTATAGACTTATTTCTCTACCTCGCATGTGTTGTTCCATTGCGTATTGCCAAACTTTTCAGTTTGAATTTGCACGTTTGATGGGCTTTTCTGATGAACCGAAATACTTCTCAGAGGACCACTTTTTGTTTGGACTGGATTGACTGGACGGAAGATTTCAAAATGGTATTGTTGAATTAGGACTCTAATGTAATAGGTATGTGTGTGTGGTCAGGCAACACAAGTTTCTAATTTTTATTATGAGTAATCAGGCCTGTCTAGTACCGGTTGCCAAATTTCTAGAAAAGTAAAGTCAATTGGATCTTTGGCCAAAGGCAATCAAAACGTGTTTAACGCTTGATTTGTATATTAAAACAAATCACAAAGGTTTAAAGCAACACTAAGAGCATCATTATTAGTAGGATTAAAAAAAAGCCTTCAAATTTTTTCTTTTTAGTTTTCTAATTTTTCTTTTGAAAATGTAAAAATCAATTAATCGCGAGCCATTAAATGTAGTGGAACCGCACAAACAATGCTAAGGACGCATTGCAAATATTTCTTAGTTAACGATTTTTTATTTTTGTTTTATTGGTTCTGCTGTTTTTGTGGTCCATTTTTCTTTTAAAACTCATCTAAAGAAACCCATAATACTCCTCTGAACAAATAATGAAATAAGAAAGATGACCAGAATCGGTCCTAAACTTTAAGCATGGAAATTCTATAAATTATTACATTTCTGGCTTATTAAAATTTTTTTTCTAAAACGGAATAACTATATAATAAATTTATAAACTGTTAATTTGTTCGAATTTTATTTCGAAGTGAACAGTAAAGTAATAAACAAACAAACAATATATTATTTTTAAATAATTTACAGCAAAAAGTCATTAAAAACAAATAATTTAATTTCAGCACCTTTTTTTGAAAAATAATTACAGAACAAAAAAAAAGGAGAAATATGTTTATTCTTGTTAATCGAAAATCCGGCAATTAATCCCCTTTTTAATAGTATTTGTTTTCCCCCAACACTTTTATCTTCACCCTATTTGCCTCGTTCGTAGTTTGTCCTCTGTACTTAATAATTTTGTTGTCTTTAGGGTTTTCCGACTCTGTCTCTTCCCTTCGAATCCTTTTGTCTGTTTCGCTTCCAGATCCATCCGCTTCCAACACACTAGCCGTTGCTTTCCCGCCATTTTCAAAACCGACTCGCCGCGTTCTCTTCGGATCCGTTAATTCAATTTAAAAAAAAAAAAATCAAACCTTTTAGATGGCAGCGTCGTCGTCGTCGGAGAAGAAGAAGGAAGAGAACACGGAGGGAGGAGGTGAGTTGTTGTTCTGTGGCGCCACCTCTTGGGACATCATTGGACGTCGCAAAGGTGGACTCGAAGGCAACTTGGTCTCTCCCACTCGCTTAAGGCCACTCCTCGGCATCGACATTCGTTTCGTCGCCTCTGGTTGCGGTAAAAAAAACTTTCGTTTCTGTGATTTGAGTAGAAAAAGTGAACACCTTTCTTTACTCTATCTTCCTTCCTACCTACCTTACCAAGTTTAAGTCTTTTTGTAGCTTCGTGTCATTGTGTGGCATTGGACGTTGAAGGTCGTTGCTACACCTGGGGACGCAATGAGGTTTGCTCTGCTTTCGTTTCTCTTATTATATAAAGCTTCTCTGGGATTGAAGTTGAATTATTGGTTTCTGTATATTTTGATGTGTGTTTTCAGAAAGGTCAGTTAGGTCATGGAGATATGATCCAACGTGACAGGCCTACCATTGTCTCAGGACTCTCCAAGTGAGTTCTGTTTCATCTTCTGGTGTTTTGGACATCAACCTGGATTTGATCCTAGTTAGACGTTGATTTTATTTTTGGGTGTTTATTTGTTCTGTTGAAGGCACAAGATTGTGAAAGCAGGAGCAGGGAGGAGCCACACGGTTGTGGTTAGCGATAATGGGCAGTCCTTTGCTTTTGGCTGGAATAAGCATGGGCAGTTGGGTTTAGGCACCACCGCCAAAAACGGTATGAAACATCTTGATTCTGTTTCTGATTGTTGTGTTCCTCTTTTACCGTTTTAAATGGTGTGAAATTTGTATCTTCCAGGCTTTGTTTCTGCGGAAGTTGAATCTTCGCCTCTTCCGTGTGTTGTGTCTGATGAGGTCATAGACATTGCATGTGGGGCTGAGTTCACAGTGTGGCTATCTTCTACTGAAGGAGCCTCTATACTGTATGGTTTCTTTAATCTTTGGTCTTAGTTTTTGTTGTTTTTGACTTTAATGGCTTGCTCTACTGAAGAGTGTTTTTTTGGTTGTTTATAGGACTGCCGGACTCCCACAGTATGGTCAGCTTGGTCATGGAACTGACAATGAGGTAACCTATTCGAAGCTAATTATCTGCTCAATTTCCATTACTTTTTAGATTCTTGTCTTCTACTTGTAGTATATTTGCATGATTATTCTGAAACTTCCAAACAAATTGTATGATCTATTGTATCTTGTCACGTTAAGTAGCATTGTGCTATGAATAATTTTAACTACTTTAGTCTCTTTGAGTTGAGCTTGATGAATAGATTACATTGAGGTTACATTGCTATTGTGTCTTTTCAGTTCAATATGAAGGATAGCTCGGTTAAACTGGCCTACGAAGCTCAGCCACGCCCTAAAGCCATAGCCTCTCTTGCGGGTGAAACAATTGTCAAAGTTGCATGTGGAGCAAATCATACAGGTAAGAAATCTATATTTTGTTCTCTCTCTCACCCACCAATCTTTGCCTTTCAACTTCAAATTCTAAATTGTCAAATCTCTCTTATTCAGTGGCCGTCGATAAGAATGGGTTTGTTTACACGTAAGTAGCTTCTCTCTTTCATCTTAAACATCTGCTCTTTCGATTCATATGTCTGATACATGTTTTGTTTTTAAATCTTGAAACATATTGCAGATGGGGCTTTGGTGGATATGGAAGGTTGGTAACTAGTCCATCTCTGAGTCTTTGCACGGTAGAATTTTAAAGACTGGTAGTATTAAGATAATGGTTGTGTCAATTGCAGGCTTGGACATAGGGAGCAGAAAGATGAATGGTCTCCTCGCCGCATTGATGTGTTTCAGAGACATAACGTTTTACCTCCTAATGCTATTGTCTCTGCTGGCACTGCAAACTCCGCTTGTACTGCTGGCAAGTGACTTTAATCTGAACT
Source organism: Raphanus sativus (assembly GCF_000801105.2). Lineage (NCBI taxonomy): Eukaryota > Viridiplantae > Streptophyta > Magnoliopsida > Brassicales > Brassicaceae > Raphanus > Raphanus sativus. The sequence continues at coordinate 8,745,373 of NC_079511.1, read as the reverse complement.
GTCTTTACATTATGTGCCGGTCTCATGTTCGAATTTTTGAACTTTTCTGGGATTTCAGGTGGGGGACAGTTATACATGTGGGGAAAGATGAAGAACAATGGTGATGATTGGATGTACCCTAAACCTATGATGGATTTAAGGTTTGTCTTTAGTCAAGATTACATTGATTGTGAGTAATTGCATTTGATGATTAAATTTTAAATTTTTATATAATTTCTTGTGCAAGTGGTTGGAACTTGCGTTGGATGGATTCAGGAAGCATGCATCATTTTGTTGGTGCGGATAGTTCTTGCATAAGCTGGGGTCAAGCTCAGTATGGAGAACTTGGTTACGGCCCCAACGGTCAAAAGTAATGCCACCTTATATAAGCTAACTTTAGTTTAAACACCACGTCTTTGACTGTCATTGAAAACATGCTTCTTATTTCTCGTTTCAGATCCTCTGCAGCGCCTAAAAAGGTGGATTCACTCGAGGGAATGCATGTAATGGGGTGAGGTCTCAAAGACCTTACGGCAGAGATGATTAATTGGAACTTTAAAAAAAAAAAAAGCTGTTGTGTATGTTTTTTTTTGCAGTGTGGCATGCGGTTTGTCCCATTCTATGGTCATAGTTGACAGAACAGATATCACTGATCGTCTTGAGCAGGTGAGAAAAGAGAGATGATAGTTATTTAAAGATTTTGTATTTACGTGTTTGGTTCCTTATGTGATTTATGTGTCCTGCAGCTCGAGATCTACGACGGGAAAGGATCATTAGAAGGTACATATTTAATTTTAGAATTCATCCTCTCACAGTGTTTAGTCATCTTCTGATGTGTTTCTTTGATTTTGAACAGAGACTGTAGAACCAAAAGAAGAAACTGTGGCAACAACAAAGCAACAACCTGCCAGAAGAGGTGCTACTAAAAAGAGGAAAGCGTCAAAAGCTTCTTCCGAGTCTGAACAAGACAGTGATGAAGAAAACAGTGACAAGGAGAAGGAAGCTCAAGGTAGCGACAGCGAGTACAGTGAAGATGGAGAAGAAGAAGCCAATGGAAAGAAACAGAGTACTCGTGGCAGAGGACGTGGCCGTGGCCGTGGAGGAAGAGGCCGCGGTGGCCGCACCGGTAATGGAAAAGCTTCGCCGGTGAAGACCAGTGGAAGAAGAGGAAGACCACGTAAGTCTTAGAAAACTAGCTTTTGACTCCAAGTTTTTTCTCTCGTTCTTTCACACAATGAGAGGCTAAGAAACACCTTTTCTGCTTTACCAAACATTTGTTTTAAAGCTTATCGGCGGCTTCTGTATTCTGATGTAAACCACATCGAATGATTTACATTTTCGGTTCGAACAGTTTTCTGATCTCATCTAATGAAAAAAGTGGTACGGTTTTGTCTTGCAGCATGTGTCCACTCCTTAACTATCTCACTGTATTAGTGTATTTGTACTTAAATTTTTTATTAGTATTAGTTTATTTTGTAACTATGAGTATGGTATTGTTATTCGTCAATCACTCTTCAATAGAAGTGTAACATGCGAGCGGGGATCTCAGTGGCTATATATGAAATATATGTTTCATTTTCACTTAGCCCCACCCTTTCCTTTGTTATTTTTTTTGTTCGCAGACACAAAACAATGAATCTACACAAGTTGCCTAGCTGGCAGTGCAGTGGGTCTGACACGTATATATTGTCAATATTACAATGAGTAGTGGTTAGGAGGAGCAGTCGATCAGTTGGTAAGCGAGAGGTACCCCACGCCTTCCATTCCCTCCTTTTGCAAATCACGGCTTTTCTTTCTCTCTCATGGAATGGTCCACTATGGGCCCAGAAGCCCATCTTATTTAATTTCCAAAACTCCCTTCCCTGTTATTGTTATTTTCTTTAATACAAATTCAAAGAAAAACTCCAATCCTAAAAATGCAGGAAACAATGAATAAAGAGATTTCTGTCTATTAAAGAAAACAATACCAATAAGACGTAAGTGAAAGCTTTAAGAAACCATTTTCTTTAAGTCTTTACAATTTTTTGTTAACATATCATTGTCACTATTGCTTAAACTAGAAAAACAAAATTTATCAACATATTCAAGAGTTTAATGACTTCAACCAAATCGATGACGATGATTAATATTCAATTAAATTGATAAAACCTAAAAGAATTGAGAGAGAGAAAAAGGTACACATGGAAAAAGAGACATAGAGCACATGACAGTCACATGCGAGGTAGTATTATTTTAGGTGAACCAACATTATCGACTTGCCATAATTGAATAATCCCCCACTAATTCATTGTTGTTTTTCATTCAATCAAAACACAGCTTTTAAAGTTTTGTTAATCCAGTATTGCGAACCCAACTAAACGTATCTATCTGTTGGTCTTCCTCTCTTCCCGTCGAAATATTCTTTTTTTTTTTTTAAATAGCTAAATTGAAATTAAGTATTAATTTGTATTTTATACAGTAGTATTTGGCATAAAGAAAGTAGGAGTATAAAAAAAAGGAAAATGTCACGAGATAGATCTGACAGTGACAGCGTTACATCGCTTTTATTGGCACCTCAAGTCTCAAGAGACAGCAGAAGAATGAAGAGAAAGATTGGCGGATTCCAAACCCAAACGCTAAACCGTATTTTAATTACTCCTTTTGAGTTCCGTTTCCTTTTGCTCCAACTTCCCACGACACGACACAACACTCTCTCTCTCCCCCCCCCCCCCCCCCCCCCTAAACTCTGATCCAAACAACAAAAGAAGATAAAACGGTCGTCTTCAAAGAACATCAAAAAAAAAAAACATGGGAAGATCTCCAGCTTCTTCTTGTCTCCGTATCATCGCTTGCGCCGGCGGCGACGATGATGCCACCGAACCTACGGCGGTTTGACTTCTTCTCTTAATTTTCGTTACACCATCTTTAGTTTCCAATTTAAGATCTCTCTCTGTGTGTGTACTTACTCACACTCGTATGCTTCCATCAGTACCTGGTCGGTTTTTTTTTTGGCCTTATTGGTTTATTTATTGTTTGATTTGATTACTCGTTTGTTAGTTAGTTATAATTTGGAATTATATTTCTTTTTTTAGGTTTTTTTTTTCTGTTTTGTCTCTAGGAGATCTATATCTATACTCTTCGTTTCTTACCTTATTGGGGGGGTTTTAATGGATGATGTAGAACAAGAGCTCTGGAGGTGACAAGCGTGGATGGAGTTTTAGGAAGAGATCTGGGAAACAAAGAGGGTTGATCACTAGTGTTGTCTCTGATACCACTCCTCCTTCTAGGACTAGAGAAACTCTTGAATCTGCTCTCCTCAACTCCCCATCCCCTGACAGTAGCGTTTCCTCTGAAAAGCGCTCATTCTCTGTTGATGTTGATGATGACAAGAAGAAGAAGGAGAAGAGCCAGTTACCTGTTGTTACCTATGTGGCCGAGCCTGTGGATGAGAAAAAGACGGAGCTACCGCTTCTTGTGGAATCGAAAGGGACTGAAACCGAGGAGGATGATTTGATTGGAACCGAACTGGAAGCTAAGTTGGAAGTAGCAAATGCTGCTGCTGCTGATGCAACAACCCTGATAGAGAATGACACTACTCCCCAGGTTGAACCAGAAGCATCTGAAAAAGCCGAAGAAGTTGATGATTCTGTTATCATTATCATCCAAGCTGCCATACGTGGCTTTTTGGTATCTTCTTGTTTCCTTTTAATGTTGGAAACATTTGTTCGCAATCTGATTCTTATTGGAGTTTTACTAAACTGCAGGCAAGGAGAGAACTTTTGAGGCGCAAGAAAGTTGTTAAACTTCAAGCTGCAGTTCGTGGCCACCTGGTTAGGAACCAGGCTATGGGATCTCTGCGGTGTGTCCAAGCTATTGTCAAAATGCAGACGCTGGTCCGTGCTCGCCATTCCACCAGAGATGGTAGCCGTGTTTCAGCAATCTCGGTTAGGTTTTTTTTTTTAGATGCCTGTTTCAGTATATCATTTATTGCTATTAAAAAACTCCGAAATATAAATACTGTTTCTTGTTTCAGGATAAGGCGGAGACAAATGCAGCTACACAAAAACTTCTTGAAAACAAGTTTGCTAAACATGTATGTTTCTTTTTTTTAGTACATTAGAGAGAGCTGGTTATTCAAGTTTTTTTCTTTTTTTTTCTTGTATATTCATTTTGTTGCATATTTTGATTATAGCTAATGGAGTCAACTCCCAAGACGAAGCCTATTAGCATTAAATGTGATCCCACAAAGCCTAGTTCTGCTTGGAGCTGGTTGGAGAGGTGGATGTCTGTTTCAAACCCTGACAAGACTTCAAAACCAGATATGGCAACGGAAGAGAGACAGTTGGAAGGAACCAACAATGTGAAAGAATCATCTCAAGTTGACGTGGCCTTAGAGACCGAAGCTGAAGCTGAAACTGGTCTCTCAAGCTATGAAGCAAGTAAGGTAGCAGCCCCTCCTGTTGAGCTATCTGAGACAAAGAAAACGAGCCAATATGATTCACCTCAAGAAGCATCTGCAGAGGTAGATCATGACTTGATCCAGTCTCATCCACTTGCTGCGAAGGATCCAGAGGCTTTGCTTGAAGAGGATGAATACGTGGATGAACAGCCTAAACCTACTTTGAAGCGTAAGGCAAGCAACCCTTCATTCATCGCCGCGCAGTCCAAGTTTGAGGAACTTACTGCATCTACTGGTTCCAGCAAAGCAATGGCGCTTTCTTCTTCTAAAGATGGTGTTTTGGGTGAAGAAGGCAAAACAGATGTATATTCATCAGAGGCTAACACTACAGACACGAAAAAGGATCAGTCTCTGGAAGATGTTACTCTCAGTGGATCTGAGTGTGGCACCGAACTCTCTGTAACTTCTTCCCTTGATTCACTTGACAAGAAGTCGGACACTGAGGGTGCAGATTCCAAGGCTGAATCTAAGCTTCTAGAGAACGGCGGCACTCCCAAAACAGACCAAGCAGAGTTGATAGAAATTGATGTGAAAGCTGAAACTCCATTGGACGACCGTAAAGAGGATGAAGTGGAGGTTTCAGTAACACAGCATGAGTCAGTTGTTAGTACACCAGATTCCAAAAAGAGACCTGCAGAAGATGGATCAGGGCTTCAAGCTTTAACTCCTATGTCAATCACTGAATCTCAGGCAACACCGGCAAGTCAAGCATCTTCCTCAGTTAAAGCAAGAAAGGAAAAATCCGGTAAGAGTGGTTCAAGCCAGAAGAGGAAAGTTAGCAAGAAAATAACATCAACTCCCAAACAGGAAACTGGTAACGGTGAGGGGGGTAAGAATACTAGGGAACAAGAAGAAGGGAAAGAACAGAGAAGCGGGAGGAGAAACTCTTTTGGTAATGATCAAGAAGCAAGAGAGAGCAGCGGAGGCAAGAACTCTCTTCCCAGGTTCATGCAGCCAACACAGTCGGCAAAACTTAAGGTTCAAGAACATAACTCACCAAGATCAAGCCCCGATCTTCAGGAAAGAGACGTTTCCATCAAGAAGAGACATTCACTCCCTGTTGGTGCCAATGGGAAACAAGGTTCTTCTCCTAGAATCCAACGGTCTGCGTCTCAAGCACAACCGGGAACAAAGGGTAAACGAATCTCCTCCTATGGTTTCTCTTTCTTTTTTTTATGCTTTGGTCAATTACTGAGAGAATGTATGATTCTGTCTTTGCGTTTTACAGAGAGAAAATGGCAGAGATGAAGCTGACCGGAGTGAAATGGGAAAAGGAAAATGTTAGAGGAGTATTTGATGATTGGTATGTTTTGTTTTCAGACAATCCTTGACTCTAATTTCAGACAAACTAAGTGACAGAACGGAGAATGGAGAAAGGATAGTCTTTTGTACAGAATCGTTTTTTATTTCTTCTTATTTCAAAAAGAAAATGCTTTTCTTCAAAAAAAAAAAAAGTTTTATTTGTGTGGTTATTGGATTATTTGGTTTTTGGTGTTGTTTTATTGGGACATAACCTGCTCAACTGAAAGTCGTGCTATAGATTATTATTATTATTTTTTTCACAGAAAAATCTCTTTGTGATGTACAATTCTTTAAATTGTATAACAATAAAAACACACCTTAAAAAAAGAAGAAAATCAAAGCAAAGAAGACTGTTTTTAATAACTTGTAGTAAAATGCAAAACTGAATGAAATATTTCCTTAACAGTTTGTTTTCGTTTTCTTTTAATTTTGGTGATAACATAACTTGTAGTGAAGACTAATGGTGACCATTTAATTAATTTACTAGTTATGTGGTATCTCAACATGATTGAATGTAAATCATCGTGATTCATCCTAGGATTTATACCAACCACACTGTTGAGTCGATGAAATTAAGATTGTATTTACTTGTTTTCCAAAATGATTGTTTTTTTCTCTCTTTAATTTCGGTGGTAACATAACTTGTAGTGAACGGTAATGGATGACCAGAAAGACTAATGGATGACCATTTAATTTATTTACTAGTTATGTGGTATCTCAACAGGATGGAATGTAAATCGTCGTGATTCATCCTAGGATTAATTTCAACTATACTGTTGAGTCAATGAAATTAAGATTGTATTTGGTATCCAAAACGATTTTGTTTTTTTTTTCTTTAATTTTGGTGGTAACATAACTTGTAGTGAAGACTAATGGTGACCAATCATTTAATTTATTTGCTAGTTATGTGGTATCTCAAAATGATCGAATGTAAATCGTCGTGACTCACCCTAGGATTTACTTCAACACCACAGTGCTGAGTCAATGAAATTGAGATTTGTATTGACTTGGTTACCAAAACAAGAAATTAAAACATTCAAAGTTACGGGGCCTTTATGGAAAAGTAGTAAAAGTAGGGGGATTATCTCGAAGAATAAGAAACATTCGAAGAAGGTAGGGCTGTTAAGACACGTGTATAAAAGCGGACAGGAAGAAAATAAAATCCTGAAGACAGATAAAACAAGTAAACAACGATTGTGACCAGAAGAAGAACTCAGAGGATCTAGGGCTTCACATCTCTCTCTCTATCCCCATTTCGTCGACTGATTTTGTTCCCTCCCTGTCTCTCTGGATTTTCCAAACTCATCTTCTCTTCTTCGCTTCCGATACTCAAAAGAAAAAGTTTTAGGGTTAACGATGATGATTGGTTCAATTTAATTAATTTATAATTTTTAAAGGGTAATTGGACCTTTCCGAATCGAATAAAAAAGAAGAAATCTTTTTATAGATTTGAAAAGAAGTGTAAGTAAACTATGAGGGCATTGCAAAAATCCAAAAGGGTATCTTGGCCACCAGATTTTAAACTTTGTCAGGTAAAAATAAATTGACCGAATATGGTTTGATGTCTGTTTTGTTAATTGACTGATTGCAAAAATGATGACTATAATTGCAGAACATATGTGTTGTTTTGTCCTTAATGCTCTTTGGTAATGTTTTGAAATAACAAGAGACTTTGATTCATGCATGTGCTCCGTTTTTCCAAGGTTGATTTTAGTTAAGGCTGTTCTGGATTATGAAGTTATTGTCTTATACATTTACCACATTGTTAGTTAATGGTGACAAGCCTTTTGTTTATTCTCTTTGAAGGGTATATGTTTGAGATAGCTGCTCCAATGGTTATATATTCATGTTTTTTTTTTTGTGTGTGTGTGTGTAATTAATCATACGAGACGAGATTCTGACTGGCTTGATTTGATTCAAATATTATTATTCCCTGTGGTTTGTGCACATGTCAAGTTGTCAACTGACAATCTGGCTTTCATGTTTGAGCAGGTACGGCTCTTCACATCAGAGGATTCACCTTCACAAGTTGGATCAGAATCTCAAGATCACTTTCAAGCCAAGTCCTGGGAGGCTTCACATCCGAGTGATGAGGATAATCTGCCCCCTGGTTTCGGTGGACTGTTTTCTCCAAATGAGTCACTGATTAATTTATCAGACATCCCAATAATTAAGTGGCAATGCTCTGTCCGGGTGAGCTTGTTGGTCACACTTTTGAAAGCCTTATTTTTTTAATACCTAGAATCATTAAATCTTTGAAAGTACAAACTGCAATCCCCCCCCCTCCCAGCCCACCAGAATGGCAATATATTTAACACATTATTAATTGTCTAACCATCCGTTAAGTTGATAAGCATAGAAATAATATGGTGGCATAAAGTGATTTAAGTTGTGTTACCCTTGTACAGTTGTCATTTATTGTTAAATCTAGTTGGGGATGTTCATATGTTCAGCGATGTATACGGTAGTGAGGTATGTTTTACTTGGAATAACATGCGTTTCTTGCAGATTCTGCTGGATGAGGAATGGAGCGTGGTTGCAGGGGACGAAAGCAAAGAAGTGGAGGCGCAAAATCAGAGGGAACTGAGAGTTCTTGAAGCATTCTATCCTGCCGCATCATCTATTCCTCCAAAGTCTGGATCTTATCCCCTACTTATAACACATACATTTGCATATCTTTTTACTTTTTTTTCTGACTTGGCTCTCTTTTCTAGCCCTTCTGTTGCAGCTGATGTTGACAACTCAGATTATGATGATCAGCAAACCGTTGTCATACCCTTTCTAGTTGTAGAAGATGACGACGTGGTGATGGATACAGCACCCATACTCCCAACCCAATCTGGCGTGGATGTGGGAACAGTGCAATCTGTAAGGGATGAGAACACATCGACTTCTTCAACACTCCCCCCTGCAACGTCAGAAATAATGGCTGCATTAGCTGCACTCTCGAATATCAAAGAACAAGGGAGCAGCAGCATGATAGACCCTGATCTGCTTATGAAATTCCTAAGCAACCCTAAGATGATGGAGAGTCTTGTTGCAAATTGTGGTAGTGCAGGTTCAGTCTCCTCCTCCAGCGCAACACATGAAGCCAATGGAGTGGTTACTACCACAGCACCTGTCTCTTCAAATGGACAATATAATCCTCAGCCAGCGGTATCCCATATTCCTCCTCCCATGGTCTATCCTCCTACTCCAGCACCTTCAGACCAGTCCAACTATGGTGCACCACCACCACTAGCAGCGAGAGATGCTAGTTACTACAAGAGCCTGATTCAGAAACATGGCGGGGAAAGACAAGAGGCGCTGCCAGCTCAGCAACATCTCGGTGGTTATCGTCACAGCCTCCAACCTGGAAGAGGAGAACCTAACCCTGAAATGGTAAATAATAACAATAATAATAATAATCAGAGGCCAAGGGATTCAAAACCCAAGATAATGAGGCCGTGCATGTTCTTCAACACCCCGAGGGGTTGTCGCAATGGAGCTAGCTGTTTATTCCAGCATGATGCTACTACTACAGCTTACCAGCCGAGGAATATAAACAATAGGAATATCAACAACAATCCTGAGATGCAATTTGCTAAAAGAATGAGATTTGATAGGGTCTGAAGCTAGAATTAGCAAACCAACCATTATCCTTTTTTTGCCTCCTTCTTGTTGTTAGCAGCAAAGCAATTTTCTTCTTTCCTCTCTTGCCTAGCTTTGCTTCTATATAAAGTTTCAATTACTTCTGAAATTTATTTCTTGTTTTGTCAAAAAATATAGAATTATTCGGCTGAGTATTCTTTCTTGAGATGGAATTTCAATGCAATCATATCATATTTAGGAAACAGAGTAAAAGCTTATTGTTTTGGCCTTTAAGACAACATAGTTGCAGATGATTCATTTATCACTCTTACTACATAAACATTTAAATAGTTGCAGGTTTCAGATGGGAACTAAGACATCAAACTCTTACAACAAGATGGTTCTCTCCACTACAAGTAGGAGAAAAGAACACTTTCTTTCTCTCTTTTTTCCTCAACACATCTAAACTTTTTTTTAATATAGCTAACATTTATGAAACAGAAGTCTTGAGATCGTTTATGCATGCGCTGTTCAAAAGCTTCATTCCTTCTTCACTCATCTGCTCAACCTCTGCTGGCGACAGTATCTTTATGCACCTTACACATCCCACAAACTCTCTGCACAAGTTCATGTAAGGAAAAGTATTTAATACAGAAAGTGAGGTTCCGTTAATGGAGAGAGGTAGAGACTTACTTCCATGGATCATCTCCTACAAGCAGAACATCACTCTCATAATCAACATATACAAGCTTCCATCCAGAGCTTTGCGGACGAGTGAGTAATCCTTCAAGTCCAAACATACACTCAATTGCAGTTTTTAACTCCTTGTAGTCTCTGAAGCTTGTTACATCAATTGACCTGCCAACTGACCCGGTTTTTTGAACCTACCGAAAACCAAAGTTCCATGTCAGATGATTTGAGAGAAAAAATATGTATGCTTAGTGGAAGGAACAAGAGTTGGTTACCTTAGTATAGGTTCTGACACGAGGCGTTGCAAGTTTCTGCCATGAGCCTTTACTATTCTGCTGCAGTAGAGTACTATCATCAAAATCAACATTGCTTGAAGATGTAACAGTAGTTCCTCCAGAGTTATCTTGGCGAGAAAAGGCCTTTGAGTCTGCAAAGCCAGCAGTTGTGATCTGCGACGACTGGACATCTTGTGCAAAGCTAGTGTTGCTATTCCCGACCAAACAGTCAGAAGAAGGGTGATGATTCTGGATGGCACAGAAGTCATCAAGAACCGTGTTTGAGAGTGGAGGAGGATCTAGAATGTTGCTGGTTGTGCTATCCTGACAACCATAAAGGTCTTGCTGCATCAAGGGACTGAACTGGTCAAACTTTAGACCGCTGAGCTGATTGTCCCACACATCGTGAAACAGCGATGAGTTTGTTGAATCAGGCAACACAACAGCTGAAGAATCCTCCTGGGAGGATAGCAGTGATGATCCGGCAAGAGAGTGGAAGGATGTCAGCTCTTCTGTTTCCAGGAAAGAGAACCCGTTTATTGGATCAGACTGTGGTGGGTATATCTGTTGACTTGTGTCAGGACATGGTTCAGCTTGTAAAGGAGACAAAGCATCCTCATTACACACTGTGACTGTTCTCGCCTGGCTAGCCTGTTCCACTGACTTCTGCTCATTTCCATGGTGTTCAGATTTTGGAGGAGCAGTCATATTCTGTGACAGATTCTGTTCTTGGCCAGTTGTATTGAAAGCAGTAGATGGATTCAATGTGATCTTGCTTTCTGGCTGCTGCACCATCTCAGGTTTCTGGCTCGTTACCATTGGCTGCTGCATATTCATATCTCCGAGTAAACCTCCTCCATGCCCCATTAAAACATTCTGCTGCAGCATCTCAGACATGAAAGATGATGTTGCATTCTGGTTGTTGTTGTTGTTGTTGTTGTGTGGTCTCATCATCATTTTCATAAGCTGCTCTGAAGCCATGTTTGGGAATGATGCGTAAGGGAGAATCCCATTTGTTGAATCAGAAACACGGATTAGAGGACGTTTGATCAAGCTACCCCATTCAGTTTCACCAGCTGCAGGTTACACAGCTGCAGTTAATGAATGATTAATGCATCAAAATCACAAGAGGCAACACTATTCCTCCTAAACTTACCAAAGTAAGATGGATGGAGCTGACGTTTGAGTCCTGAGGTGAGAGAAGGAAAAATGAAGAGACTCTCAGGTGTTTCAATGTCCCATGGACTGACCCTAGTAGGTTTATCGTTACATCCAGGCTCATCCCATTCAACTTGAAGGTTACGCCACTTAGAACCAGACCATCTCAATGGATCTATATCGCTGATTCCAACAATGGTTCCCATGTATCTATATATTAAACATCAAAAAGTGAACAACCAAACCATATTTGATAGGTAGATTGTGGTTATAGGATTATAGCAGATCATCACTCACCTACGTTTCCCTGAATCCTCAGTTTCAAACATCATTCCAAACCTCATACCAACTGAGAGCTGAGACCCACATATAGCCTTCCGATACTTAGCTAGAGGGATCACAAACTCTGCTGGACACGCTCTGAAAACATGCACCATGAACTCTTGTTTAGTCACGTGTTACAAGATGATTGATTGAGAATATGAATAGTAGCTTTAAGAGCTGACCTTGGATTAAAGAAAATCAAGAAAGGAGTGCGGTTTGCAGTTGCGTGAGCAGCAGCAGCTAGAACACCGATGTGCATACTGTCTGCTGACAGAACTGATGAAGGAAGAGCTGTTTGTTGGTGGCGATTAGCTCTCCTCACTCCAACCATCAGTTGCGACTTCTCATCCCTGATGAACAGAACAGAATCTCCAGCTCTCAGTCTCTTTGAGCCAACAAACAAACTCCATCCTGTTGTCAGGAGATGTCTCTTTGGCTGCCCTGAGAATGCAAAGCAAGAACTGAGCTCAATATCAACCCAAACATATAAAGAGAGCCTACTATTTGCCTTTACCTCTATAGATATGGCGAAATGTCCAAGTATTCTCATGAAGATCTCGAACTACAAGCTCCTGTGTTGGCGGCTGTGCCGTGTAGTCCTGTAATGTACATCACATTAAGTAGCAATTGAAGCACAATAAACAAATGATTTTTCCTGAGAGGCTCACCAAAGGTGGGAATAGCTTCTCTGCAGCTCTACGTGGTACAGAGAAACCTCCATGTGTACTTGTGTCACTAGCAGTAAGCGTTTTGCAGAAAAACTCAGCTGGGTGCTTGCTTCTGTTTAATAGTCCAAAGTCTGGAACTGGGAGCACATCTCTCTCCTGATGCATATATACATTCTCTTACTCAAATGAGTTATAGAAAATGAACAAAAGATTTGAACTTACAGAATGAACAGGTTGTAGACTCATCTGAGCATAAATTTCGTCACTATCTTTGTCTGCCTATCAAAATAAAAATAAATCTCACTGTCAGGAGAAATTAAAGTTGTTTACAGAGAAAGTTTTTCTGAAGAAGCAAGCATACATGAAGGGTAACATTATGGACTTGGCACATCAACTGAGATGGTAGATTTGGGTAGTTAGGAACTTGGGTTGTTGCTGACCTTCTGGTTGAAACAGCAACCTGATTCAGATAGTAAACAATGAAAGTCAAAACCTTTGAAAGTGCTTGCAAGATCTATAGAGCTACAATGTATTTGTTTGTTCCTAAACCCACACACAAAAAAGTTACCTGTTCACTATGACCTTGTGAGAAGTAATACACTAAGCTCCCAACTTGTGGAAGACAAACCAGAGGGCCTGCACAAGCGTGCCATAGCTCTGAGTTTATCACCGGCTTCCTCGTTCCTAGGAAACCAAAGTTTTCAGGGCAAGTTAGTAAAAAACTTCAACATGCTATAGAGTGAACTTTTTGTGTTTTTTTTTCTTAGGATGTCATAACAAAAGGAAACCCACAAAGAAAGTGTTGCGAGAGAATTTCTCAAAAAAGGAAATTTTAGTAAAAATATTTAGGAAGAAAGAAGATGAAACCTGACTGATCCTTCAACAGCTTCATCTCTTCAAGTAGAGTAGATTGAGATGTTGTTTTTGTTCCTCCATTAGCCCAACTATTTGTTTTCATCTTGTCCTCAACAGAAGCCATCATATGGAGATTCTCTTATGTTCTGTTTTGTATCTCCCAGACTATTGTTTTCAATACAAAGTCTTCATTTATTATTATTATTAATTTATTTTTCGAAACCAGGAGGAGACAAAGAGCTCTACTGAGAGCAAACAGGATCCAAGATAAATCAAGAAACCAGAAGAATTAAAGACAAAACCATGTCATGGAATATGATTCTTTTTGGTTACAGAAAACTCCAAAATCGAAGGACAAAACTCTTACACATGACAAGAAAAAAACAGAGTAGGGGGAGAGATTAAAGAACATACAAAAAGGGACTACACACAGACAAGCATGTCTCTCTTGTGGGGCTCTTGCCTATTCTCTCTCTCTATCTCTTCTTTTCTCTGTACAAATTCGACCCTTCAGTGAAGAAGAGAAACCAAATGTGCCACAACAGTTTCTTTCTTTTGTTTCCGGATGCAAACAAGCAGGAAGGAGCTGAGAGAGAGAGACAAAGAAAAACAAGTTTCCTTTTTTCTTATTTCTCTGTAAAAGCCCACATTTTTCTTCTCTTTTCTAGATTTATACAAACGTATGAGTATAAATGTATGTATTATTAATTTTTTTTGCTTGGAAATGGGAAAGAGTGTGCAGCATTCTCTTATCCTGCGCTTAAACTTTCTGTGTATGGCGATGCCGTCGCAGCTTTAGACTCTCCAAAACGAATAATATTATTATTCTATTGTTGTTTCACATTAATTAAGATATCTTGTGTACTGGAATGTAAATGTTATGTAAACTTAATTAATGTTACAATAGTTTACGTCAAAAAATAGTAAAGTAGAGATAGGAAGCACACGTAATCTCTCTGGTACGCTCAGAAACGTAGTTGATTGTACAAACTACTTTAAATGCTTATGTTATAAGCTGCAGATAGTTAAGCTTTAAAGTAAGCACCATCAGTGACAAGGCCGTGCATGAGGCTCTCTGGCTACAAGCATAAGTTTGGAGCTTTCAAAAACTATATTACTATTAAAGATTAGTTCTGAAAAGAAATAATTAAGTAATTAGATTGGTAATCTACTTATTAGAATTAGATAATGTGTGCAGTTCAATTTCTTTTCATAATATTTCAAATTTTCATAGTTCGGGAAAACCAAACAACCAATCGGGACTTCACGGTCTAAAATTCCCGGACACGGCTCTGGCTCTGATCAATGACAATATAAGAATGTAGCATATGCATAGATATTTTACTACATTGATAATTTTCTTCCAAAAGTGTCTCGCTCTTTTCAACATTTTGGGTTGATTCTGTGACCTAAAAACATAAGTTTTTGATTATACAAAAAACAATTAAGCCCAAAATCAGAATTGATTTAACTTTTTGACAAAGGAGATTTCTTTTTCGTAGCAATAATAATAAACTTCTCCAAAATGGTTTTCTTTTTTCTTTCTGCAGATATTTGGAAAAGGGGACGTGAGTGGTGATACTTTGGAAGATTTAGAGAAGGTGCGTATGGTAGAAGAGAATGTTAAAGTCGCGTATAGTAGCATGGAACATCTTTATCAGTATATTTCAATGCAGAGCATTATAATAAAAGGAAATAATTAAAAAAGTGATGAGAGATATATATCTAGGGTATTAAATGTTTTGGCTAGGTTCTTCCACTTATCTCATTACTAATTATTACTAAATTTCACTTCTTATATTATTTTATTAATTTTTCACATCTAAACTATATTCCTCCACTTATCCCATTAAAAATGCTCCAGTGAGGAAGTGTATTTTGCAACCTTTTGGGCCGGTGCTCTTTTTCCTTTCCAAGTTATGGCTAAAACAATGTATTTCTTCTTTGTTAGGAAAGATCTATACAATTAATATTGGCATAGAATGTAAGAAAAAGGTAAATGGTAAGGCCCCTAGTGTATTTCTTGCATGAGCATTGAAATTGGAATATCTTGATGTGTCATGTATCAACATACTTTGTCTCATTAATATAAATACTCAGGAAACATGTGTAATTGTATGTAATTCTGCGTATTATCAATAATGTGTGCGCTACACATCTTTTTTTTTTTTGGTAAAAAGTGCTTACACATCTTTAGACGTTTTAGCCACTATACCATCTTTAATTTGACTTTTTTTTTCTTCTGATGCAGTAGACATGTAGTTATTGTTTTTTTTTTTTAATCTTGGAGTATCTGAGATCTTTGGAGAACCTCAGATCTAATCTATTAAAACAAAATCCTAAAATATATCTATTTATAAATTTTGTCACTTAAATTTTGGACTTGCTCTAGAATAGTAACTGTTTGGCTATTTAAGTGTGTTTGGCTACAAGGATATATGTACAGATCTTATAACATACATTTATTTAGTCTTTCCCATTGCATCTCGGATGAACCGGATCTGTTTTAAATTAAACCAGATCCTTATAAACGAACATACACTAATCACGATTTATCATAACCGGTGTGTTATAAATTTTAATCATAACCAGTGTGTTATAAATTTTACATGTGAATAATAGAGAACATACACAAACTACGATTGGGCTTTATACCAGCACTAATGCAATCTACACTAATGTAATCTGCACATATGATCGATCTTCTTAGTTATATTCCAATCTGCACATAGGAGACCATGTAATTTAACAAGAGTAATAAAAAACACTGATTCACTATTATGGAACACTACATGGTCGTTAAATCTTATTCTCAGATCACAACCTGTTCACATATTGAAATCTAATTTTATTTTTTGTTCAGCATTACTCATACACTTCAATCTATAGTTCTTTATAAAATGCAAAAAGTAGTCTATTAGCTTCGGTCGGTTAATTGATAACACATGTTTATTAACCCGATTCAAATCAGGTATAAAAGAATATTCTGACCTCATTAACAATATATAAATCAAATCTTAACTAACTTGCCTTGCAAACAAGACCACCTCTAACAACTTAATTCCCTTTTCCTATAATTCCGAACTTACTTAAATACTCTATTACATTCTTGCAGTGCAAACAAGATTACACTAACAACTTAATTCATTTTTATAAAGAGAGATATTATTCCTAGAATTCCGACTTCCATTTTACAGAACTTACTATCTAACCAACTTAAGATTCCATATCCTAACTTTCTAGACACCTCCTAAAAATATATTCAAATCTAAATGAAGTTTTAATCGCATAAAATAATGTAAAGAGTATATCCTCACGATATACTCACACTCATATATGCTATTTATTCTTAAAATAGGTAATTAGAATATATTATCTATCGCAAAAACAGAACTCGAAATATCCTCGCCATATTATACCTAAATGTTTACTCATCCTATATAAATAGACCATGCTCAACCTATAATTTCTACATCCTCAACTTAAAAACACTTTCCCTCCTATGGCTATGATTACCTCAGAATCGACGATCACCCTTCTCAATGATGTCAAACCTTTCAAAACATCTTGGATGGTTGAGGTTAAAGTCCTGCATTCATGGACACAGCCTTCAAATTATTCTGCTGGAGACTCTCTTAACTTCATTCTCGCTGATAAGACGGTACTGTTATATATAACTTTATTTTTATGAAAGTTTAATATCTGTGACTTATATCTATCTTTATATCAACTGTGAATGTAGGGAGTTAAGATTCATTGAACCTGTAAGAAAGTGTTCTTTCCTCTTGTAAAGAGGCTTCAGCTTGGACAATGGAGGTTCGTTGAGAATTTCTCATTAACCGCATCAGCCGGTAAGTACCGAGCTACAAGCCATAAGTACAAAATGGCGATATTGAGCCATAAGTACAAATGAGGATGTAAATATGATTAACGATCATATGTTATTTAAACTTGATGGTGAGAAATTTACTTTATATTCATTTACTTATTTGAGTTTATAAATTATAAAATTACTCAATCTGTTTAGTAAATCTTTTTTTTGTATCAGGTGAAGAAATGATTTATATCTCATGTGACAGTATAGATCCATCTGATACTGGTTCTGTCAATAATGAGGCCCTAAGTTCGGACTTCCTAAACAGTATTAAAGTGTCTGGTCTACCAAATCATAGTCTGAGATTGAAAGTTGGTTGTCCTGTTATGTTGCTTAGGAACATTAATCCTAACGAAGGTTTAATGAATGGGACAAGATTGCAAATTACAGAAGTTATGGATTTTATGGTGCGAGCTACAGTCTTAACCAGTGACAAGGTTGGTGAAGATGTCTACATTCCTAGATTGTTGATCACTCCTACAGATAAAAGACTTCCTTTCAAAATGCGTAGAAGACAATTGCCCCTAGCTGTTGCTTTTGCAATAACCATCAACAAGAGTCAAGGTCAATCACTATTTCAAATTGGACTATTCCTTCCTAGGCCAGTATTTTCTCATGGACAGCTCTATGTTGCTATTTCAAGAGTTACTTCTAAACAAGGTTTGAAAGTTTTGATTGTTGATGAAGAAGATAAGCCGCAAAAGAAGACTACTAATGTTGTTTTCAAAGAAGTTTATGATAATCTGTAAACCAGAGTTTTGTTTTAGTTTGTTGAGTGAAACAGATGTTTGGTGTTTTATTTTATTTCAGACACATTTGTATTGTCTTTAGGTTGTGTAGTTTTTACCAGTAGTAACTGGTGAATGTTTTTTTTTTCAATTCAGATAGAATTTTTGAAAGGATTTCATGCGTGTTTTTGACATGATAAATTCTCCCTATAAGTTTTTTATTCAATCTACTACGCACAAACTGACTGTATATGATTCTATATTCCTAATAGAGTTTTGTTGTCAGACCTCACATGTATTTGATCAACAATATATATTAAAAGTGGATATACATTTTGTTTGTACAGGGTTTCCGCATTTTTAAAGCAATTCAGTCAACCTAAATAACTTAACTAAATGCACTCAATTCAGTCAATTCAGATAATCCAGACATGACTAAGCAGTATATCAAATCTATTATAACTTTTCCAGTTCTATCCTAAACAGCCTACCGTTTCTACTCACTATTTCAATTTAATGATTCGTCTATGGGACTACAGAGTACTAACCTTTTCAACCGTGGAATTGTTTTGTTTTGAGCTCTTCCAGTTTCATCTTTTCAGTGTATGAGCAGAGCTTTCCTTCCGAACCGATCAGCTTACTAACTTCTATAACTTAACCTGAACAGATTTTAATAAATCTCATTAGAAACAGAAGATAAATAAGTTTACGATAAAGACTACAATGTAGTACAATTCTGAGATTATTTGAAAACCAAATTAATTAATATGAACTTATTTTATTAGCTTAAAGAATAAAGAAGAATAAAGAAGAATCACATTTATAAAAACATTATAGTTTTTAAATAGCTGATAGTCACACTTAACTTTCTGATTGCTGTATATGGTCTGTATTTTCCTCGCCTTATGTCTTTCTATATTCAATCTTTCTTAACCTCTGCAAAAATAATTCAATGGTATTCATATCAAATATCATGTATTTTCAAGAGATTCCCTTCATATAAATTATTAGAAGCGTTAAACTATTTATAAAAAAAGCCAAAGCATGTACTTATCTTCACATGAACTACGAATGTCTCTGCTCGATGTTGTAACTATTCGATTGCTCTCATATAGAACCTTACCAACCACCTAACAAAAGATAAGTTTGATTACTAATGGCTTAACATAATCTGAACAAATTATATAAATCCGAAATCAAGCAACAGAGAAAATAAGTGAATAAATAAGAACTCTATTTATACGAACTTATGTAATTAATATTTGAGAGTCGCACTTAACTTTCTACTTGCTATGTCGGAGTTGTCTTCTACGTTGCTTTTGATTTCCCCCGATCAATATTCTACCCGGCTTCAGCTTTTATTCTGGATATTCAACCGTATTCATATCAAATTAAATTGTTTTCAATATATGGATTATATAGAATCAGAATCGTGAAAGTATTTATAAAAAAAACAACTTATCTCCGCATAAACATAGGGTGACGAAAAATCCAGAAAACTTTTTTTGGTTGCAGATCTGGAAAATAAATCCAGGATCTACCGACTTCTTTTGAAGAATATAATCATCACTGCTGTTGTTCTTCTTCATAGATCTTGACAACATGCAAAGTAATATAGATTATTAGATAAGAATATATTGATCTTTTGCATCAAAAAAGAAAAAAACATCGATAACCATGAAAGTTAAAACAAAAAAATACAAACCTTAAACAGCATGTAGATCGAGTTTAGCAAAGGAGTGAACGGTTCTGATTTTCGATTTGTATCAATTTCATCCGATTTGGTTAGAATTTTCGACAACGACGACTTCGAAATCGGCTGAAACCGACAAGAAGCGAAGATAAGAAAGTTGTTTGGTTTAGAAAGAGACACGTTAGAAACGTATGATCTTCCTAGAATAACATTCTCATTTGGGCTTTCAGAGTCCTAATGGGCTGATTTTTACTCTATAGTTTTGAGTAAATGGGCATAATTTTAAAAAAATTCCGGCCCTAATATAATCTAATTTCCTTTTTTTATTTATAAGTTATATATTTTCTTAAATAATTCATAGCAATTAAAATGTGTTTCTATATTATATATTTCTCTAAGATATAAAACAAATTGAAAGTAATCTTATAATGTTACATTATAATCTAATCTATAACTAAATATAAATCAAATAGATTTATTATTTTCTTAATTGTTTACTCTATTCTCATCACTTCAAATTCTATACTTCCAATAAATAAATTAGTCAATTTTTTTTGAAAAAATAAGTATATAAGTTCAAACAATTTAAATCAAACAGATCTATATCAACAAAAAGTATACAACACTGAAAGTTTGTCCCAAAAATCAAAATTTTCTAAATTAAAAAATACAACAACATCATAATTCAATATATCTATAAAAGTAATTATATATAAGTCATTTGGAAGAGAAACAATATTAAAATTTATAGTATATCACTAAATAAATATTCAAAACGAAAAATTACCTCGCTTGCAAAGCGCAGATCCGAATCTAGTTAATCTTTAAAATAGATGGTCCAGTCTACGAATAGACTCTCGTTCTAGTTATTCAAATAGACTGTAAAATAAATCTATATCCGTGTGATCATAAAATAAAATGTAGTGGGGTACCCTCAAACCAAGCTGCTTAACAATCTCAAAATTGGCGTACTACTATACCACCACCGTGTGGTTAAGTTATTGTATAATATTGTCGTTTTCGTTTTATGATTCATATAAAACGATTTTACTTTTCATCTTGGAGTATCCCAAATCTGTAAGATAGATTAAACAAAAAAATATAGACCATAAAATAAGTTTATATTCGCATGATCACAATGTGAAGTGTAGTGGGGTGTACCTTCAAACTTAAACTGTTTAACAATTTCAAAGTTCGTTTACCATTATACCACCATTCTGTAGTTAAGTTAATGTAAACGTTTTGATGATATGAATCATATGAAACAAATTTCACTTTCTATATATTGTGATATAATCATAAACGACGTCTTAGGGGTATATTAATATCAGGGTACCACATTGCGCCTATGACATATTCCAAACTATAAACCCGATAAAGGTAGCTTTTCGCACGTTCTGATTAGGTGGAATTTCGTCATTCCATAGGTTTTCCAAACCCTATTGTTACCCTGCTTTACTCAAAGTTTTAGCATAAGTTTCTGAACTTGTGGAGGTTATTTAACAACTAGCAAATCTCTTAAGCAAGAAAAAGTTTTTCTTTTGTGCTAAAAGTAAACGTTTTTTTTGCGCCATGTAGATATCATCTTGAGTAAATTTACCATGTTCTCTTTAAATTTGTATCATTTGGCATAACAACCCAATCGAGAAAGGATTATTGTTGGCCAAACAACTTCTTACGCAAATTATTGATCACAATTGTAGAATATTTCCAATTGTTACTCACATGTTTTCTTTCAAATGGATGCAAACTCAAAATAAAATTCAAAGTGAGTTTCAATTTTGCTCTAGTTATCCTTAACATTTTCTTTTTAAAAGAGAATACTCAAATATGGGCATCAAGCTTAACGACACAGTGGAGAAGGTTCTGAAACACCACCGCATTCGAAGACATCGACAAGAAATTTTCAATACCATTGAAAAAGAAATCACTACTCTACGTCAGCGAGGAGTGAGTCAAACAGAGGATGTCAGATTGTGGAAAGCAGGGGAGAGTAACTACAGAGCAGAGTTTAGTTCCAAAGCAACATGGAAGCTTCTCCGTGTTGAGCAAGCAAAGGTCGACTGGCATAAAGGAATCTGGTTCCCCTACAGCACTCCTCGTTATTCATTTATGGCTTGGGTTGCAGCTCAGAACAGACTCCCCACAGGATAGAGGTTATTAGCTTGGAATACGGCTGCGCAAGCTGCCTGCAGTCTCTGTCACGATCCGCTTGAGACTCGTAATCACCTGTTCTACCAATGCAGATTCTCAGAAGAAGTTTGGAAAAATCTCACACTCAAGCTACTGGCTCCGCACTATACAAACGACTGGGAAGAGATCCTCCGGCTCTTAACAGATCGGACCTTGAACTCTACTCACTTGTTTCTGCTTAGATATGTTTTCCAGGCGACACTTGCTGCTATATGGAAAGAAAGAAATGGGAGAAGGCATGGTGAAAACCCAAACAGCCCTGCAACTCTGATCAAAAGCGTGGACAAAGCCATGAAGAATCGCATATCCAGCCTGCGGCTCATGGGAGTCAAGAAGCACACCAAGACCATGGAAACATGGTTCTCGGTTAGATAGAAGATGTATGGAAACATGGTTTTCTGTTTTTTAATATTTAAGAACACTCAAATCATCAGCCTCAAGTTGCATTCATTGTACAAAAGGTTTTTTTCTTGAATAAATTTAACATTTTTTCAAAAAAAAAAAAGAGAATACTCAAATATTCTTTTATCAATACTTATAAATAAATTTTAATAATACATTTTTTTAAAAAAGTTAGAAATTTTATCTGTTAATAATTTTTATTTTAATAAATATATACATATATTTATTTTTAATAATTGTGAAGATCTAAAAAGCTATTTAGATTCAAAACAAGACATTGCATACAAATATGTGTTATCCTAATATCAAAGACGCTGCTAGATGACCAGTACAAATAAAATCAATATGGCGCTAATCTTAGCCGGAATCATTTTACCCATTGGACCAACGCATCGTGGTTCATAAATTTAGTTTATAATATAATTTATAATGGTTTATATGAATTTGTGATCATGTTAATAAAACAATTAATAATATTATAAAGGAATAAAATATATGTATTTAATATTTTTGAGATAAAAATAATACTATGTACAAATTTAAAAATCAATTAGTAAATAAACAATTTTAACATAAAAATAAGATTGTGAATGTTATTTCACTGAATTTAATGTATTATTATTCATTTTCTCATTTTTTCCGAAAATGATATATCACTGAAAAAAACCTCTCATATGTTTTTACATAAAAATAATGTAACGTTGGAGCTTTTATTTAATCCATTTGAGAACCCATCATATGAGTTATTATTGAGCGAAAACTTGTAAAATAAAACATTAGAAATGAAGAAGAACAAATTTGGTCAAAAGAAAAAATGAAGAAGAACAAAAAGGTGAGAAAGAAAAGTGAAAAGCAACATTTGATGCATTTTGCGTCTGAAAATTTTTGACCGCTCGGCACGCGTGAAGTGGACGGCAAATCAATGGTTGAGTAAGAGGGAAACAGAGGCTTACGTTAACGTAACTTCGACACGTGTTATATTATATTGTTGTCGAATTATATTTGGACCTACACGGCGCCGTTTATGCGTTTCAAGTTCACATCCTTACCTTACCTCGCTTTCACTCACTCCTGCCGAGGCTAAAAGCCAGATCGATTCCTAATTTTAGATTCACTTTAATTCTATCGTTGAAAACTATACTGCCATATTGGTGTAATATGCAGTGTTTCATTTCACATCTAACAAACGTGGTAGTGGAACAACTAATGTAAAAAATGGATACAACGAAAATACTAAATTGGAAATAAAACAAACGCAGTGGATGGAACGATAATTCATTAGTGAACAAATACCAAAATTAGAACAAAACTATAGTTTTCTTTTTACAAAACTATAGTTTTCTTTTTACAAAACTATAGTTAATACTTCAGTTTCAAAAAAAAAAACTATAGTTAATACTTAATACGTAGTATGTTCTATGTCTCAGATATGATAACGAGTTATTTCTTCTCATGCCAAATAACTATATACGATGAATGTGCATACGCATATCACGAATATGTGAGCTTGCAAACATGGAAGAATGATACAAAATAACCAGATAATGCTTGGAGAAAAAAGGCAACGTCACGTTCTAAATTTATGAAAATTCTAATTGATTCTTTCGCCAAGTAACACACTCCAACTATAATATCATGCCATCTTCGTGATTATCATTTATAACCGTTCAAACTCTAATTCACAATTTGTTAGAAATAAGACTTTACTCCATTTTCTCATATCGTTTTTCTTTTCTTACAATCGATAAGAATAAAAGTAAAAAGATTGAGCTAGTTCCGATAAAAATATGAGTAAAGTAAAGGTCCCAAATAACTGTTTTGGGTTAATTAAGATTTGTGTCATTTAAACTAATAGTCTGAAGTTTGACTATTTAATTAAAAACTACCACTACACTAACTAAAGGCTCCATAAATAAACTCGTTTATTATTGTCATTACCAATATATAAAAGGTTAAATTGTCTTATTTGCCTTCCAAATAAACTATCACAAACGGAGTTAGAAATATAATCCAATCCTAAGACGACACGTGATGTTCACAGAACTCTTATTACGGCATGTGGCTTCCCGCACGCATCTATAGACATCGATGATTTTAATCGGACGGTCAATATTTAAG
This sequence comes from Raphanus sativus, assembly GCF_000801105.2. NCBI lineage: Eukaryota > Viridiplantae > Streptophyta > Magnoliopsida > Brassicales > Brassicaceae > Raphanus > Raphanus sativus. The sequence continues at coordinate 8,721,106 of NC_079511.1, read as the reverse complement.
ACGCAAGAATCGAGTCGCACGCGCTCTTGCACGCCGTTCAACGGCTTCGTAATACACACTGCGTCCTCTCTAAACTTTCCTTGGATCTCTCCTAACCGTCGATTATGCAAACGTGTCACTCAGAGATACGACCACGAGTTGCTAAAAACCACCATACCGTCCATACCTAATACTCACATTAGTTTGTTGATCAAATTTTCACGGCTTCATTTGATTGTATATTCAGTAAAAAAAGGTAATTTCAACAATATGATCGTTGGGGGAAGAAAAGAAAAATTAACAGTATGATATTGATCATACAGCTCAGAGAGAAAACTATAGGCTGTAGAACAAAAAATTACAAGCGATAGGAGTGTAATTATGCCGCATGTTTTCTGGCACTTCTATTTTAAAGCTGCAATTCTTTTTATAGAAACAGTAAATCTGCTTTGATCAGAAAAAACAGTAAATCCGTAATGCTTCTATATAGAAACACTAAAAAAAAGTGTATGGTTTTCATGTTTTACTACCATAGGGTCCATAACTATTAACTACTAGCCCAGACCATAACTCACTACAAATCATATTTTACCTTCCTGATCGTGTCTTTTTTCACTACATCTAATTATATAATTCAAAACAAATGATATTATTTTTTTTTTTTTTTGACAGCAACAAACAAATGATATTATTTGAATCAATAAGACTAAGCTATATCTATCGACTCGAACTATTCAATCCATAGATCACAAATAAATTGAGTATGTTTGACACTAAAAAGTCCCAATTGGAATATACATGGACCCCAAAATCATAAAAGTAAAGCCAAATAATGGGAGCGACGCGACGTCTCTAATAAGCTATTGGTACGTATAAGTGTAGAGCAATACAGTTATGGACCACCGGGTCTTATTACAGAATCTATTAACATTGTAGATTCAGGTTTAGTCAATCTATGGATATTGACTCACCTTGCTGCACAAAAAAATAACGGATATTGACCCACCTTAATTTTCAATAGGAGAATCTTCTTTCTGTTTATGATTTACTACATTTCATATAACATGTATATAAAACATAATAGCAACATTACATGACTACTGATCATAAAAAAATACAAGGAATGTTTCAAAATCACTGGTAAATCTAAAGTTTATTAGAGAAAGCAAAAAAAAAAAAAAGCAAGATAATGTCAGGAATATAGCTTCCAACTTAAACACTAGTATTTGGCATTTAACTGAACTAGTCATGTTTCCTTTATACTACTATTTTAACTTCTTATGAATAATAATTAATAAATGTGGGATCCTAAGAAATGAAAATTCACAAACAAAAATCTTGTAGCATGTGAATATTATATAGTTCTGTATGATTAAAAAGTATGTAAAAGCGTAAGATTTTTAAAAGGAAGAAAAAGGAACCAATAGAATGCTCTTTTTCAAAAAAAAAAAAAGACCAAGAAAGGCAGGCTTCTTTTTTTTCTTGTGCACCAGAAAGGAAGGCTTCTATTATTACATTGAGAATGCGTAATAATGCATGCCAACAAGAAAAAGGCAAATAAATAAATCATAATAATCTGCAGCAGGGGAGAAGAACAATCATACGTTATAATGCACATTCAACATATTGCTCTATTTTCTATTTTAAAATAGAGTTGAGTTTTGCTCTAATGTATTATTTAATTTTCTGCTCCAAAATATAATACTTTTAATATATTTATTTTAAAATTAATAGTATTATCTTTCATTTATACTATTTGCAAAACAATCAATTTCGGTTTGTAATATTCCTATTAAATACAATATTAGTCAGAACTAAAATTTTATTATATAAATAAAATTATTCGACAATATTTAAAAAAGAAATATTTATTACATGAGAAATTACATTACATAATTTAAACGCAATAATACATCAACTTAAATTATCTATTAAAATTAGTTTAATTATTCATTAAAGATCTTTATGTTTTATGTTTTATATTATATATATTTTGTTGCATAAAATAGTTCATTAGATAGCTATTTATATAATTAAGAAATATTAACATTAAATTTTATAATATACAGTAAAATAATATTATTTATTTATAATAATATTTTGTTTTTAAAAAAATTAATGTGGAAAACCATTTTATAAATAAAAAGTTTAACTTTATTTTGGAGTAATTAATTGGTTTACTCCATATTTGAAAGTAATTATGTATGTTACTCTATTTTTGAATAAGTTTTGAAATGGAGTTGAAAATAATTTTACTGCAAAATAGAGTTTAGAGTGAGTTTTTGAGTGCGGTTAGAAATTCTATTAACACATCGATATAGCCCCATGTACCCTATTATAACCATGTCCTATGCCATCTAAAGGCCATCAAACGAATGCCCTCATCTGCATTGCGCACACTTGAGGAACGAAAACAAATATATACCGAACTACCAGAAAATCAAAATGAATGGGCAATTTTTTTTTGGGTCAAATTAGCTACAACATGAAGTCACAGAAAAGAAAAACTGAATAGTCTTTTACAAGCTTTATTATTGTATTATTTTCATTTCTTTCTAATATTTTGTAACTTCTTAACGTTATCAGTCGCAACCAAAAAATCCATTACATAGCCATCCATTGTAACTCTATTGGATATAGTTCGAGTCGAGCGGAGTAGGACCAATAATGACCGTATGTTGGTTGAAATGAGTTATTATTCAAACATGCACAAGGTACGAATTCATGTATCGATACGCAAGCATGAAAATACTACTAGTATACTTATAAGATCATCCACAGGGTGCGTATAAAAGAAAGAGACATGAGCGAGAGAGGAGCGTGGTGTGAGGGAAACATAGATGCCGTGGGAGCTTTGTAGGGTTTGAAGCCGACATTTTTCTGCATATATATTTTTAATCGCGTTATATAAAAAGGAGAGTCCATTTATTTGTCTCTTCTGTTAATTTTGTTCTATATGTTCTTCTTCATAATTGTTTTCTTTAAAGCCACACTATTTTGTGTTTCAAAAAAAAGCCACACTATTCCTTATGGATGGTGTCGACAACAATCCGACCCTCCAATATTATGTACAGATATCAGTCTGATTTCACTAAAATATCTTTAGCGTACTGGTTTACATAACATTGAATTAAGGTAAAGAGCTTAGGTTCAAACCATGAAAGTTAAGATTGGTGCTGATTATTGGTAGGTTAATTTATGTTTATTGACCACATTATTTGCTAATTTGGTTAAGATATTCAAAGAACTCTTCATTTCCATGCTTAGGACATTTCTAATGGTACACAAAAATCCATTATATATTTTACTCTAAAATAGAGTAATTCTATTATAGAGTTAGATTTGCTTCAATTGTTCACTTTATAATAGAGTTACTCTATAAATAAAGTGAATTATAAAGTAATGTTGATTTTCACTTTATATAAAGCAAATCCAACTCTATAATAGAGTTACTGAAATCTATATATATAAAACAGATTTCTCTGGCTTCTCAATGTATCCACATTGCTTTTGGAGGCTGGGGCATTTTGCGACACGTGTCGCAACCATTTTGGATCGTCTGTGTTACGCGTCCTGCTCACTCTCCTCTTCTTCGTCGGTTATGTGTAATGCACGCGGATTTGTGTATTTATCATTTGAAGTTAACCCATTTGTATAACTTTAATTAAAGTTGGAGCCTGCTGAGGCCCACGCATACTTCATCGTTTGTGGCCCATTGTTTTATTTGGGTTCTTAGTTCTTTTTATTTTTTTTATATTTTTTTTTCTTCGTTCTTCTTCGCCGTCGACTATGGTGGCCTCTTCACATACAAAACAAAAACGTCTCACAACTCCTATAATCCAGCATTAATTCTGAGATTTTCCCCTGTGTAATCAACTCCTTTCTTTAAGATTGCTATCAGCCTCTTCGTTTCCACTGAAACCGCCTGGATCTCCAACTATAAATATCAGACTTTCTACCATGCGCAGTCGATCTCACACTATATTTGAAAACAAGGAAATTTCGATCAAACGATTCCGATGGCGAATTCACACACTGTTCTTGCTAATCTGAGAGCCGTCTGCTGAGGTTCTGGGAGGCCAAAAACATCACCAAAGGGGGAAAACTGATCAGCCTCGAGATATTATTGATTGATGAACAAGTGAGTCACTTTTTCCCTAATATTATTCTCCTTTAATTTTCCCTTTTTTTCCCTGTCTCAATCCTTTTGTAATTACATATAGTTGTCTTTCCTAATTAGATTCCTCATTTTTTTCCATTTCTATCTCTTTACATTTATGAAACCTCGCACTCCTTAGTATTAGCTTCCCCTTTCGTCCCGTTTGAATCTCATTGTCAGTATTTATTTTTACCATTTGTTCATCTGAACAGTCTATTTGTTTCCTCATTTTCTGATTTTTTTCAGTTGTTCATCTCAACAGTCTACACTGGTTCAAGGGTCAGTTCCTGCATTCTCAGACTTTGCAACTGTTTTGTTTTGGGATCTGAGTTCTCCATGATCTGAGTTCTCAGACTTTGAAACTGTATTAATTTTCTTAGTCTTGGATCATCTCCCCAAAAAAAAAGAGTTCTTACTTTTACCTGTCTTGAGTAGGCTTTGTGAAATGTGATTTGGTTCTAGCAGGAATGTGATCGTGTGTGTAACAGGAGTATGTTTGAGGACTTGATGTTTCTATGAGAAGTTTTCAATGTAGATAACAAATCGCAATGTTGGATTTGTGCTACCAATGGCTTACAGAGATAGCAGCTCCATCGGATATCATCTGCAAGGTAAACATTTTTATTATTATTCTTTGATTTTGCTTCGTAAATCAAACGAGAAAGTTTAAAACTATAAAGTATTTGAAAACAGGCAACAGGTGGAAAAGAAGAAGTGAGATACATATTTTTGATAAGGCTATATCGAGTTCGAAGAGTCATCCTGTTTTTCCACAAAATGGAGAAAGACATACTAATCAATTACCTTTTCACAAGAATCGTCAAGCTTATATTCGTCAAGCTCTATTGCACTCACACCGCTAATTGTATCTTCTATTACTTTGCGACCACGCTACCTGCTTCTCAAGAAGGGTACACTTGGATTGGAAGCTTGAAACTGAGAGATTCAGTTTAGAGAGATCGATCTCTAGACCTGTCCACCACTTCTATGTACTTTTCTGTTGTCACTATGGCAACTGTTGGTAAATTTCTGAAAAATACTCAAAACTAGGTCGATCATGTTGTGTCTGATGTTCTTCAACTAGATTTGTTTATCTGCTAAAAGTTTTGAACCTAATGTTCTGTATTCACTTACAAAAGGATTCAACGGGCAGTTTTTACGAAACTGCAACTTTAATTTATGGTGTTTTAATGGTAGCCATACGAAAGAATGAAGGGAAGAATTGTCAGTTGAGTAACAACAATAAATCACTACGCAGGATCACATCATCACAAACATATTCAGAAGAAACGTGCGGAATCTCCAACCACTCGGAAAGCTGCCATATCAATGACATGAAGAATCACTGCAAGCTACGCTTTCACTTCAAGAATATGAAGAAATTCACATCCTTCCCTTGACTTAGAGACTCGGTTAACGGCTCGAGACTAACTGCAACCACAATATGAATCAACGTATCCGTTAACTTTACACATTAGAATCGTCAACTATGTTTTCTACTTTATCCTATTAAATAGTCTGGCAAAAGAAAAACTCCATTTTTTTTTTTGCACATAAAAAAAAAAAACTCCATTTTTTTTTCAAAAAAAAACTCCATTTAACTTTGCACATACTGCCGTAAAAGAAAACTTTACATGTCTTAACAATATGTTTTCAACAGCATCCAACACAAACCCAACAAGTTACTTAAATATTTTATCCACTACCTACATTTGCACTAAACCAATAATCTATGTCCGGTTCAGTGAGGACACATCTACCTCCCAACTAAAAATTAGAGTTCTCACGAACACACTTAAGACAAATTTTATCCTTTATGCTTCACATGACGGGTTAACCCAGATTTGACAAAAGCAACAAACTTAAGTCACCAACCCCGCCCGTAAGGCGGACCAACCTCTAGTATAGAATAAATTTTTGTTTCATTGGAGATGGTCTTACCTATTATAAACCTACATACATCCATCCTATATGGCTATCCCCACTAGTTATTTATTTTTTCAAATTATAAAAATTAAGCAATTACGTAGAGGCATAAATTTCAAAATATTTGGCCTATATATGGAAGTAGAAAACAAATTATAGGGACGTCCTTTAACGACTTTGTTTGTACCATTTCTTTTACTAATCGTTAATGAGCAGTCTCTTCTAGATTGTTTGAAAAGAGAAAATAAAAAAGAACCGGGCCGAAAATATAAGACAATTTTCAATAATAGGTTTTGTACCCAAGTGGGCTCATTTAAAGTCCATAGGAGCATTATCTCTCATTTTTCAGGTGTCTATTGCTTTTTCTTTTTGTTCTGAAGTTTCATTTGTCCCTTTTTTTAGAATTAATAACATTGTTGGACCTTCTCCAACTTTTGTGTCCTGTAGGAACCTTAACTAAAGCTCTTAGAGCAATATGGCATTATCTTTTGAATCGTAAGTAGGAGTGTTCGATCCATATTATTTGTTATTTTTGTACCTGTCTTTGCATTTGGATAGTTTTTTTTTTTGACGGCTTGCATTTGGATAGTTTAATTTCCGATCTGCGCATTGGACTCTCGTAAAGAATGTCACAAAGCTACGTTTATCTGTGTATTGATTTTCTTTCGAATGTATGATGAAACCTTTGAAGGTTTTCTTTAATGTCTTTTAATATAGACCTCATAACTCATTAGCATCACACAAAGTTACACTATCAAGTAAAAAATGTGAGAAGGCTACACAAAGCCATAACGTACATTGACTAATCTTTAATTATAAGAATCATTTCTTTTGTAAGAAACATTTTAAGCCGTTTATGAGTGGTTCGGTTCGTTTATCGTTTGATATGATGGGTCGTATTAACGGTAATACACTGTTATATACTCTAAAAATAAGAGTAGAGAGAATCGTTGTAGTAGTTTATTAGCAAGTTTTGTCTTCTGTGTGTTTAACGACTCTGACATGTAACATGTTTTCATCTCTTTATGCATGTTATGGCGCCAGATTTGGAAGATCTTTTATGCAGACACATTTGATATGATATTTTAAAATTAAGGAGGTTAAAGACTATCTGAATCTTTTTATATGACCTCATGATTAATCTGGAAGAGCTGAAACATCCCTTATATATTAAAAGATAAATATTTAAAAAGTTGTAACCTTAAGTTTGTATTAATTGAAAATAACCCCTTCCTACGTGGCAATCAATTAGATAGTTAATTAGTCATACGTGTCAGCCTTACAATGAAATTGAAAAACATGTTGGTCCAATTCAATTTTTATATCTCACTAGGAACATTTAATACCAACTATATAATATCTCTTATATATTATAATTTTCATTAAACTAATTATAAAATTAATTAAAGTGTTCAATTAATATTTTATTTTCTTTCCTTAAAAGTTGCGTAATTTCCAAATATGACTAATATATATATGACAATTAATGATTCTAATAATAAAGATTTGATAACAATCTAAATCTCCTCCATAAATGTTTTTTAATTTTATATTATTAAAATAAATTAAACAATAAAATTAGATATAAAATTAAAATTTAGATTTTTTCGTATATGTTATATTTTGAATTTTTTAAAATGACAATAAATTATTAAAACTGTTAAAATTATTATGTTAAAAATAAATGATCAATGGTTTAACATTTTTATTTTAAAATCATATGAGTAAAAACTATCATTTAATATATACCATATAAGATTACATAAATATTTTAATTTCAAAAAATTAATGAATTTTCAAGAACATTTATAAATTATAAACTTATTAATTTTTTCACATTGAAAATTTTGTTATCAATAATTTAAATAATTTGTTACAAAACCATATGAATGATCATAGAACCGTATGATTATGAAATTTCATTTAATAAATAACCATATGAAATATACTATTTATAAAATATATTATTCTTAGAAAAATAGGTTGGTCAATCTTAACTTATATTACACTTTTTATTAAACTAACTATCAAATTGATAAATAATGTACAAAAAACAATCTCGCACTTTCCTTAAATAAAAACTACAAAATTACCAAATATGATTAACGTATATATGAAAATTAATTATTATGAATAATAAATATTTGATAACAATTTTTGTATCTTAGTTCTTTTTTAAAAGAATTTTATATTATTAAAAGATATTAAACAATCGATAATATGGTTTTAATTTGGTATATACCATACAAACCGAATGTATGTGATTTTATAAAAACCGTAGGATTTGGATATGGTTTGATTTATAACAGATTAAACTGAAACGTGTAAATATATGTATATTTATAACGACGCATGAAATTCCTATTTGTTATATGAGTTGAACTATAATTATAATTTGTAAAACACTTGAATCACTTGAACTATAATTAAGTAACAATTTATTGCAACTGAGATTTCTTATTTTCTTAGTCTATTTTTTAATCTTTTTTTCTTATTTTAACAGTAACTAAATTGAAGTTAAGATTATAAATTTGATGGACAACAACTAGTCGAAATTCTCAACAACTTTTTTTGATGAAGACATATTAATTTGATGAACACCAAATATGGAAGAATATAAAAACTTTTATTTCATGATTCTGTTTTGTTTTTTTTTCAAAATTTAGAGCTTTGATATTAATTATAGATTTGATTATTTTATTAGATGATAGAAGCCTTTTGTTTTTTTTTTATTATTTTATTTAAATATATAATATTTTATTATAAATGACTTTTTGACAACATGACTCTAAAATTCGTGATCTCAAACTAAATAATTATGTTTTTTGGTATAAAACTGAATAAACTGAAAACCGACGGCATATAAACCAAATCGAACCGAAGTAAATATGGATTTAGAATAGTATTTATATTTTAATAACCGAAATACCGACAAAATCGAACCGAACTGAAACCTGATATCCGGATTGAACACCCCTAATCCAAATGAAACCGAACTATTGTTTTATTTTTCAAAATATAATAAAATAATAACTTCATCCCGCGCAAGGCGCGGGTCTTATCCTAGTTTTAAATATTATTTCTGAATTTGCTTATTACGGTATGGAATACAAAAAGAAAAAAAGAGAAGTGGGAGAGATTCATTTGACAATGACAAATTCGGCATTATACGATGATCCATATTTCATTTTAATTTGAGATTCAGTAAAGTTGGTTGCACATCGCTAACCTGAATATTTTACAAGCAAATCAAACACTTTTCAAATCTAAAATCTATTTAGAAATACTTGATTTCTGGTAAATTGTAGGTATGTTAGTTTGTGTTAATTCTTAAAAGATATATTTAACATTCATTTTTTCTTGTAACATGCACATTCGAAGAAAACTCTAGAGGAAGTTCTGTCCTCAGCTGTTCCCAATCCAGAGCTTATTGGACGGCTCACCAGTGTGCTAGAAGCAGCCTACGCTGACGAGGAAAGATACTGGAGACAGAGAAGCAGGATTCAATGGCTACAGGCTAGGGACAAAATTTCAACTTTCTTCCACGCAGTTACTCGGAGTCTCAAGACCTTGAATAACTTTGCAGTGATTGAAGATGAAGCTGGTAATGTTTATTGGGAGGAAGGGAGAATTGCACGTACCATTGCAAACTATTATAGAGATCTCTTCACCTCCAATGCCAGCTCTAATCTCGCAGTGGTCGAAAACACTATCCAGAGGAAAATTTCAGAATTTCAGAACGAAGTCCTGCTTAGAATCCCAGACATGGCAGAGATCACCAAGGCTGTATTTAATATCCATGCGGATAAAGCTCCTGGCCCGGATGGCTTTTGGGCCAGCTTCTATCAGGCGTATTGGGACATCATTGGAGAGGATGTGGCGGGTGATATCAGGCAGTTCTTCATTGATGGTTCTCTCCACCCTCGCCACAATGAAACTCATGTGCGCCTAATTCCTAAAGGCAAGGGACCGAGGAAGGTTTCTGATTACAGACCAATAGCACTTTGCTCAACACAATACAAGATTATTGCCAAGATCTTAACCAGCCGTCTGCAATCCCTCCTCCCGTCCCTAATCTCAGCACATCAGTCGGCGTTTGTCTCCGGCAGGGCGATAACAGATAATGTTCTCATTACCCATGAGATTCTCCATTGTCTGAAAGCATCGGAGGCTAAACAGCGTTGCTCAATGGCTATCAAAACCGACATGAGCAAGGCGTATGATCGGATTGAGTGGAATTTCCTACGGAAAGTATTAGAAGGGTTCGGTTTTCACAACCAGTTTGTCGATTGGCTGATGGTCTGTGTGAGTACTGTCTCATATTCTTTCCTTATCAACGGAAGTCCACAGGGGAAAGTCATCCCCTCGAGAGGCCTTAGACAGGGAGACTCGCTGTCGCCGTATCTCTTTATTCTCTGCTCGGAAGTTCTCTCTAGTCTATGCTCTCAAGCTCAAGCAAGAGGTGCGTTCCCGGGAATCAAAGTCGTGAGAAGCGCCCCTGCCATTACGCATCTCCTCTTTGCGGATGACACCATGTTCTTCTGTCGAACAGACCAGGCCAGTTGCCACACGCTAGCATCCATACTCAAGCAGTATGAGGAAGCCTCAGGTCAGAAGATTAACTTGCTGAAGTCGTCGATCACTTTCTCCAGCAAAACACCCATAGAAGTCCGCCAACGCGTCAAAGAATGTCTACAAATTCAGAATGAAGGCGGGGTTGGGAAATATTTAGGACTCCCAGAACACTTTGGCCGCAGGAAGCGAGACATCTTTGCCAGCATTATGGACAAAATCCGACAAAGATCCCATAACTGGTCTGCCAAGTACCTTTCCGGGGCCGGAAAACAGGTGTTGCTAAAAGATGTGCTCTCCTCTATGCCATCTTATGCAATAACCTGTTTCAAGCTGCATAAGTCCCTTTGTAAGCAAATCCAGGCTATCTTCACCAGATTCTGGTGGGATGCGAAACCAAACATCCGCAAGATGTCGTGCGTATCATGGAACAAGCTTACTCTACCTAAGAGTGCTGGAGGTTTGGGTTTCAGAGAAATCGAACAATTCAACGACGCCCTGCTTGCTAAAGTGGCCTGGCGTATCATCAAGCACCCGGACTCTCTGCTATCGCAAATCCTCACGAGCAAGTACTGTCACTCTACTACATTTATGGAAGCTCAAGTTCCTAAGACAACTTCACATGGATGGAGGAGCATCTTAGCTGGAAGAGTGGTTCTCAAAAGAGGAGCAGGTTGGATTGTGGGAAATGGTCGACAGATTAGTGTGTGGAGAGATCCGTGGCTCTCTACCTCTACTCCTCTGACGCCTATAGGACCCCCTACGGCTCAAAACCAGAACATGATGGTGGCTGATCTTATTGATCCTGCGTCTGGCGATTGGAATATCCCAGCTATAAGAAGCCACTTACCTCAGTATGAGGACAACATTCGACTCCTGGTTCCTAGTGTTCTTGGTATGCAAGATAACCTAGTCTGGCTACCTGAGAAAGAGGGGACTACTCAACTAAATCCGGGTATGCACTGGCCAAATTAAATGTGGAACCTGTTGTCAATCCAGGTCTGAAATGGAACCAATGTATTTGGCAAGCTCGGACCTCCCCTAAATTGAAGAACTTCCTGTGGAGAGTGGGCAACAGAGCCCTGCCTATCGGTGCTAATTTGTTGGCTCGAGGAATGGATGTAGATGGCTCATGTAAGAGATGCGGAGCAGTTGAAAAGGAACTACACGCTCTCCTTCACTGCCCCTTTGCTTCTCGCGTGTGGGATCTGGTACCGGCAGCTAATAAGCCTACAATCGACAGCGTTTCTACAATTCCTCAACTACTCCAATCCTCCCTCCAGCTGGTGAACTTACCACCAACAGGTCTAAGTAATTCTCACCTCCTTCCTTGGATTGTTTGGAGTCTGTGGACTGCTAGGAACAAAATGCTATTTGAAGACAGAGTTTTCACTGAACAAGGGGTAGTCTCAAAAGCGGTGGGAGAAGCTCGTGCGTGGCAGGCTGCTCAAGAAGCCATTCCGAAAGCCCAAGCTTGGAAGAAGTATGTGCATGTGCCACCGAGCATTGCAACTGCAGGTAGCACGTGCTTCGTGGATGCAGCTTGACGGGCAGGAAACAGAGAAGCGGGTTTGGGTGGAGATTTGTTGATGAGAATGGAACTTCAAGGAATCACTTTGCAAACCGTCGTAACGTCTCGTCTGCTCTCATGGCAGAGACTCTTGCAGTTAAAACTTCCCTTGCTGAAGTGGTAGTCTTAGGATATGGATGTCTGATTGTTAAATCAGACTCTAAATCCCTCGTGGAGCTCCTAAACTCCAACAGCCGATACAATGAACTTCAAGGAGTTGTTCATGACATTCTGGTGTTGTATAAGTCCTTTGAGTCTATATCTTTTATCCATGTTCCAAGATTGTATAATAGGGAGGCTGACTCCTTGGCGAAACAGGGGCTATTAGCTCTTTCAGCCTTGTCGTTGGTGGCAGGCTAATGTATGCACTCTTTTATTATGAAATTAAAGGTTTGGTCAAAAAAAAGTGTTATTCACTTGAAATAGTCAGAAGTGATGTTTAACATTATGTGGCGAGGATAAAACATGAAAAAAAAAATCTTGTGGGAATCCACATACGACTCTAGAAAATGCAAAAGTTATCTTAACTTGTACTGCAGTATTTGAACTAGTGGCTAACAGTTCCTACACAAGATTGGATGGCTGAACTTTGATTTATATGTTTACTATATGCTCTACATTTAATCATGTTGTAACTCATTGAGAAGTTGAAGAACGAAGGAAGGCAATAAGGATTAGTTAATATAGTTGGTGCTAATTGCCAAATGCCAAAATAAAATTTCAACATTCAATCATTTCCAATCATTACGATACAATGATTAGGTTAGAACTTAAAAGCCAACATCATTAACAAGAATTTAATCACCCCCTCATAATATACAACTTTGACTTCTCATGTACAGCATACAAACATAAAGTACCTACCAGGAAAAGTTAGAAAACATATATGTAATTTCGAGTTAGTTATGAGATTATATTCTCATGATTAAAGTCGCCCAAAGTGTTCTATCATTAAATAAATTCATTTGCTAAATAAGATATCAAATGCGATTCTGATTCTATCTTGGTTTAGATCACATTCATATTCATGCATATCATTAATTTGCTATCTTCTTGTTTGTTGATTTTGTAGTTAAATGACAGATTATTGATTCTTTGGTTAAAACATCGCCTGGTATAATGAAAGGAACTTTTGTACAAACAAGAAGCAGTTGTATTTTATTTGTAAACAATGATTGATCCCTCCAATATAAGATATTTACAATGATCTTTTTTTTGGTCATATTTACAATGATCTAATATCTGAATATTGACATTGCATTGTAAATTTGTAATATTAAATTTGAGAGTCATACTGGCAAGACCTTTTTGTATTTGGATAAAAAATGTATATAGTTGTTTTGAATGCTAATTGTGAAAATACTTTCATTCTCGTTATAGTTCGAGTGACAAGAAAAAGTTGTTGTGTTTGGGGGTGGTGCAGTATACCGGACTGAAGAGACCTGTGAAGATAAGAACTTGATGAACAAGTCTTAGCAATATTCAAATGGTAACCAAAGAAGAACTCAAGTTAAAAGTGAGGTTTACTTGGGATGAGTTAGCAGACTCTGGATAACAAAGAGAAGCTTTACTATTGGTGTATATTCTGTGTACAAAACATGACAACTTATCTATATGCATTTGCCCTTATCGTAATTTGTAAGAGAGGAGGCTTTTGGCGTTTTGTACCTGCACAAGAACCAAGGTTGCTTCATCCATGAATAGAAGCATTGGCCGAGAAAGAGAAAGCAGAGCAGAAGTGGGAGTGTGAGAGCACACAAGAAGCACTGTAAGGCTGAGAGAAACAAGATGTAAAGGCGTAAGCCTTGGGTAGTTTCTAAGAGGTTTAACAGAGTGATTTTGTTAGGTAGTGAAGAATTGTTAGGAGAATCACTTGTAACCTCTAGCGACCCTCGTTAATGGCGTGAACTCCTTAAATGTTTGTGTATTCTCCTTCTCTTCTCTCTCACAGTCTCTTATTTACCGCTTTGTTTTAGTCATCTCTACATAAATCTGTTCTGCATCTTTAGGTTATCACAAATAGAGTCTTGTCTGTTGAAGGAAATCTTAACTAAACCTTTCGTTATAGATGATTAGATTTTTTTGTGATTTTGCGGAAACCATTGAAAAATTAAATTGAATCCAATGTACAAAAAACGAAAACCCCACACCTATACATGTTAGGCTTAATTCAAGATTCAAATGAACCATGAAAACTCCTCAGACCTATTTGGTATAGTTATACGATCCTAAGATCAAGAGAACGAGCTTAAAACAAACAAAACAGAGCAGACAAACCATACAATAAAGAAAACGAAGAGAGTATGCCAAGAGGACATCTTACATGATATCTGAGACACCGCCCACCACCCAAAAAAAAAGAAAAACCCTATTTGCAACTCAAATAAGCTAACGAGTTCGTAAGCATTTTGGAGGATAAAAATTTCAAAACTAAATACATTGCCTTAAGAAATCAATAAATGGTTATCAATTATGCATGAGCATTTTGGGTATTGGCTTGGTTTGGTTTATTTTAGTTTTAGTTATTTTTTGTTTTAGAATATAAGATTCTTTCGAGTATTTAGGAATTCGTTTTGGTTTCGGTTCGGTTATTTCAGTTTTTGGTTCAAATAATAAAGCTGGGAACCAATTAATATTTGAAATAATTTCGGATCCAATTTGGTTTCATTTTGGTTCTCTTTTAGTTAATTTGAGTTTAAAAGCCAAAAGTTTTGAGTTTTCAAACTAAATATCAGTTTTTAGTTTTCACATAAAATTTGGATAATTCAGATAATTTTTAATATTTTAAATAAAATATATTTGGATGATTCATTTTCTAAGTAATTAAGTTTATAAATAGTGTTTAAAATTATTTAATTACAATAAAACTAAATATAGTTTATAAGTATATAAACTATATTATAAAAATCCATGTGATTTTCCGTTATGTTCCAATTTGGTTTCATTTAGGATTTAACTCAAAACCAAATTTTGTTTTCCGAATCGGTTTGACTCTTCGGTTCTGGATAAATGTGTCCAAGCTAATACCAATAAACCATACAATGTGGGTACAACTATATAACTGCTTGTGATTTCATGAAATATTGGTGTCATTCAATTCTATAATTCCAATCATATGAGATCCAATCATTTTCATCCACTGACCATTTTCTAGCTCACTAACAAAAGTAAACTAACAATTTTTAAATAACCACAATGCTACATATATATATATATATATTTTTTTTGAATTATACAGAGGTATCCTGGCCCCACCGAAGTGGTCCAGACTAGTCACGTGTTGCCACATGTCGGTCCTCTGTCCCTGGCGATGCCGAAATGTTAATTCCCCAGTGGTCGGGATTCGAACCCAGGTGGCGGAACTCACAGCTGTGAACCCTTTACCAACTGAGCTAGAAGCCCCGGTTTATATATATATATATTTTTTTTTAGAAATATGAAAAGTGTATAATTATATATATTTTTTTTAGAAATATGAAAAGTGTATAATTGATGGCAGAGTTTGCAGGTAGATAAAGATGGAAAGAGGTCTTAATACTATGCTTCTTATGAGCAGTCACATTCTTTTTTATCTTTTCTTGGAACTCATCGCTTCTTTTTTCTTCCTCATCAATTCGTAGTTAGCGTATGAGGCTTGAGAGTACGTTTTATTAACTAAAGAGGGAGTCGAAACTCGTATTTCATCCTGATGCATGCCATTATCTGTCTTGGATTATTTTCACAATTTTGATTTTTAATTGAATCTGAATTTGATTTAACTAAAGAGGAAGTCGAAACACGTATTTCATCCTGATGCATGTCATCATTATCTGTCTTGGATTATTTTCACAATATTGATTTTTAATTGGAGCTGAATTTGATTTAACTGTTTGTAGTGTATATGAATTGATTCATTTCTCTTTTTTTTTTATCAAAAGATTCATACATATGTAACAAAACGAATTCCACACACACAAATATCATATATGGTTTGTATATGGTATGAGTAGGGGTGTCAAAATGAATCAAATGGGTCAACCTAACTCATAACCCAAATGGGTTGATTATTAATGGGTCATGGTTCAATCCAACCCATTTATTAAATGGATTGGGTTGATCCATGACCCATTAAATTAAATGGGTCAAATGGATTAATGGATGACCCATGAACCCAACATCTTTATAAAGAATCATTTTTAAGTTAAAACCAAATTGATCGAATTGAGACATAAGTTAAGACCAAGTTGATCGAATTAAAAATTTTATTTTTTGGTTTTTTCGAGAAATTGCATTTTTGGATCTTGGCGGGAAATTGCGTTTCTCCGGTTTTGGCGGGAAATTACGTTTTCCGGTTTTGCCGGGAAATTGCGTTTTTCCGGTTTTGGCGGAAAATTGCGTTTTTTGATTTTGACGGGAAATTGCGTTTTCCGGTTTTGGCGGGAAATTGCATTTTCCAGTTTTGACAGGAAATCACGTTTTTCTGGTTTTGGCGGAAAATCGTGTTTTCCGGTTTTGACGGGAAATCGCGTTTTCTGGTTTTTGCGGGAAATTGCGTTTTTCCGATTTTGATGGGAAATTGCGTTTTCCGGTTTTGGCGGAAAATTGTGTTTTCCGGTTTTGGCGGGAAATTGCGTTTTTCCGAATTTGACGGAAAATTGCGTTTTCCGGTTTTGGCAGGAAATTGCGTTTTCCGGTTTTGGCAGGAAATTGCGTTTTTCCGATTTTATGGGAAATTGTGTTATCTTATTTTGGTGGGAAATTGCGTTTTTCCGGTTTTGGCGGGAAACTGTGTTTGTCGGTTTCGGCAGGAAATTGGGTTTTTCCGATTTGACGGAAAATTGCAATTTTCTGGTTTTGGCGGGAAATTGCATTTTCCGGTTTTGGCGGGGAATTGCGTTTTTCCGGGTTTGGCGGGAAATTGTGTTTTTCCGGTTTTGGCGGGAAATTTTGTTTGTCGGTTTTGGAGGGAAATTGCGTTTTTCTAATTTTTGGCGGGAAATTGTTATTTTTACGATTTTGATGAAAATTTGCATTTTCGATTTTGACGGGAAATTAAGTTTTTCCGATTTTTGTGAGAAAATGTGTTTTTGTGATTTTGGCTATTTTTTAATTAAAAACTAAATGGGTTAGAGTTGATCCAACCCAATAGATCCATTTAACTTGTTAACCCATCGACCTGTTGAATCAAAAATAAATAATTCATTTGGGTTAATGGGTCAATTTGGGTTGGATCAAACCATGGATCATGACCCATTTTGACACCCCTAGGTATGAGTATACAAATTAACTCTTATGATCTGATCTTTGCAGAACTCTTTATAGTTAAGGTATGGATACAAATGGTAATCAGGATAAATTTAACTTGGAATGCTCAAATCTATTTCGTTTAGTTTCTCCTTTTTTCAAATTTATACTTTAGCGAAGTATATAGTTGTAAACGCAAATCAATTAATTGAATATTTGAAATGTCCGCCGGCCACGAACGGCAATTCTTTTAGAATATGTAGGGACCGAATATGTATAGTCAAGTGTAGAGTTGGAACTGTGATAAACAAAAAATCAGCAGAAAATGGGAAATACTCAGATTGTTTTTTTGTAGAGTTTTTGTTAAATTTTAAACTATATATTTCAGAAGCTTTTTAATGAACTCTTCCCTTAGGGGAATTTAAATTGGTGTTACAAAAAAATACTATATATTTGTAAGTAATACAAAGAAAATGCTGCTGGTGTAATTGTTTGAGTCTGCTTCTTAACGTCAGTAAAGTGGGGTCTATGCCTATTTTGATTTAGGCTTACAGTAAAACTTTTATAAATTAATAATATTGAGATTACACCAAAACTATATTTTTTATTAATTTATAGAGATTATTAATTTATCGAGATACTAATTGAACCAAAAATTCAATTTAGAACTATAAAATTATATTAATTTATATAAATATTAATTTATAGATTATTAATTTAAAGAGATTATATTGTATTTAGTTATTCGACCATTTAGACGTATTTAGTTATTCTTTTGTGTCTTAAAAATTTAAACCTAAACATCAGTCGCTTTGATATGTTCACGATCCAGACGGTGGAAATTTGGCATTGATGGTTAAAACTTGGACCACCGTATAATCTTTCTAGGGCTTTATTGACAGAATATATGCTAGTTATTATTTGATCAATATATATTATAAAATTATTTAGAAAAATATTTATAAGATTTTAATTTTCTCTAAATAATATTTAGTCAATGTTCTCATATGAAGTTTTTGGTTGAGTATTTTAGTTTGAATATATAAGAAATTTAAAATAATTACACATAATTAATTTATTTTGATTTAGTAATATAAAAATTATGTTCATAATATTTTTTTAAATGAAAATTCCGATTAAATATTTTTTTAAAAAAATTTCAGATTTATAATATAATATAATTTCTATACTTACACATATAATTCATTATTTTTAATAAAAACATAACATAATATATGTTTATATATTTAAAATAAAAATATATATATTATTTAGAAATAAATAAATTATATGTCATATACTAATTTTATGATAATATAATATATGAGTCATTTAATACTCTACCAGTAAATAAATAATGATAATTTGTATATAACTTATATATAGTTAATTTATTTTATTTAATAATATCAAAATTATTTTATGTTCAAAAATAATTTAGTATTCTAAAATAATTTTAGATTTTATTTTTAATAATAACATTTCACATTAAAAATAAATAAATTTATATTATTAAATAAGATTCATTATTTTAATAACAAATATATTATTAATATATATTATTTTATAATAAATATATTATATACTATTTATGATAATTTTAAAATTGTATACTATTATTATTTTATTAATCTTTTTATTAAAATTTTTAATAAAAATATATAACTTGTACATCATATTGTTACTGTTTCTTCATCAATACCAATCGGAATCTTGATTTGCATGTAATCGCCACGGTAAACTTCTGAATAGGTGAAAAATCCTTGTTTAATACAATTAATAAATTTCAAAAAGACTATTTTCTTCCATAGTTTACTGTTCTTATTTTCCGCAAACAAAGAAAATAACCATTCATATCTATATCGCTTAATGTTGTTCAGAGTAATTGTCTGGCAATTGTATGGATAAGTTATACTACGAAAAAAACTCATCCATTTTGTCATAAAATATTTAGGTTCTTATTTAAAAATATAATTTGACCTGGCAATTACAAATCATCTGTATTGTTTCAATAATCTTACATACTACTCCCTCTGTTTTTTAAAGATGTATGTTTTGGTGTTTTCACACATATTAAGAAAACATATTAACTATACATCATTTTTAGAAATTATCAAATTCCAATACATTTTAACCAATAGTCTTTCAATAAATCCAATCAATTTTATTGAAATTTGCAATTTTTGTATAGGAAACATAAAAAATACATCTTTGTGAAACAATTTATTTTTCTAAAACATCTATCTTTAAAAAACAGAGGGAGTATTACGAGTTATGGGATAATGGAAAGTCTAACTATTAATTAACTGATTAAATCAGATTCAAATGAGGCCTTCTGAGATTCACAATAGTTTTAGGAGACTAAATTTTAATGAGCTGGTCTATGGACTGGCTTGCCCATTGACGTTCTTCACGACTCAGTCAAAACCACTAATCATTTTTCCGATAACATATTTGGCCTCTTCTTTGTTTTTTTTGCACATTAATACATATTTATTTAATCCTTCGATTATACTGTTTTCTGAGCTGTTATCTAATCTATTAATTTAGGGATTATCTACTATTTGAAGTTCTCATTTAAATTTTGGACTCTTTCATAATTGTTGCTAGAATATATGATGTCTCCTATACAATGCAACCTACCAACTTAAATTAAACCAAATCTTAACCAACATAGATTAGTTAAACCTAACCAGTAACACTTTTATAATATTTTTGGTTAATCTCTTAATATAATTAGATCTAGGACTGGGCGTTCGGGTACCCATTCGGGTTTCGGTTCAGTCTATTCGGGTTTCAGGTTTTCGGGGTCAAAGATTTCAGTCCCATTCGAATATTTTTAAATTTTGGTTCGGGTTCGGTTCGGATCTTTACGGGTTCGGTTCGGGTTCGGATAACCCATTTAAAATGTTTTTAAATTTTCAAAATTTATTATATACTTTAAATTTTCAAAATCTATAAGAAAGATAATATATTACATATAAATTTTCATAACATATATGCCAAAATACCTTAATTTAACACATAAATTAGTTTTCTTTGAATATTTGGATAAAGAATCAATATATATTTAACTATTTTGGTGTTTTCAGTATATTTTAGCTATTTTAAATATTTACTTTTGACTATTTGCATATATTTTCCGAGTATTTTGGAAAATTAAAAGGTATCTTATATATTTTTAATATTTTTAATATACATTATATATAAAATAATGTATATATTCAAGTATATAAATTTATTTCAGATACATTCGGGTACCCAAAATATTTCGGTTCGGATCGGGTTCGGTTTCGGTTCTTTAAATACCGAAATTTTGAATCCGTTCGGATATTTAATCAATTTTGGTTCGGGTTCGGTGCTACTTTTTTGGATCGGCTTCGGTTCGGTTTTTCGGGTTCAGATTTTTTGCCCAGCCCTAATTAGATCATATAAAACTGAACCACTCTTAAATCAACGAGTTCTATATCATTCCAGACATAAGAGAAAAAATATCCGACTCATTTACAACGTAAGCATACAAAGACCGTGTATGCTTATGCTCATTGATCTTCCAAAAACCAAATAATTGTGGCATAGACCAACATAGGCTCATGTTCGTATCACTAACTTTACTTCCATATATTTACTCTTCACATACATCATATCACAACATACACAGTTATACAAAGACATGATTTTTTTTTGTTCAAATAACCAAATAATGGTGGCATATGGTTAGTAGATTTTTTAAATATGTTTTTTATATATTACATTTTACGAGAGTATGTGTATAAGTTTTTTCTGAAAAATGCATAACTATGTGTATAAGTTAAAAGGTAAAAGGTGTGACAAGGCAAATTATTATACTAAAAATAAAAGAAGATTAAATACAAACTAATAACAAATACAACACAAATTATAACACTATTAAATTTTATATATTTAATAAAATATTATATATATGTCTAATATGTATATATATATAATGTTACACAAAATATATATAATATTATATACACATATTATATATACCATATATTATTAATTAAAATTTGACAAATCAATTTCCGCCCTTTAGGGCGGGTCCTAATCTAGTTATTAATTATACTCAATAGTATTTCAAATCCATTGTTATAGTCACTTCTACATGTTACTAACAGAGGAAAAAATGTTAGTGGTTGGATGGATCCTACGATAATTCCAAGGATCGCGTATTCGAATATGTTGCTCTACGGTTATCTTAGCGTGGGACCATACGATAGAGATATATACCCTCTTTGTAAATAACCGGGCCACTGAATATCATATATCAACAAAGATATATGTTACAATAAAAGAAAAGTGTTCCCACGAATTATTATATTCATTTATTGTTATTTTTTCTTCTATTTATATAGAGGAAAGTAGCAATTTTTATTATAAAATCATATTTTTATATTCAAAACAGTGTCTGAACTTTCAATTTTATAACTATAACTACAACAAATATTTTTATAAGAAAATACAGTTTTTATAAATATATAAGCACACATTTTATCTATCTAATATTTTCTTAATGAAACTTTATTTTAAAAAGGTATTAATTTTATGAAAATTTTGTAAAAGAAAAACTAAAAAGGTTAATTTTCAACTTTCATAAATAAAAAGTATTTGTTGTAAAATAAAAATAAAATCTTTCAAAAATATTTATTTTTGAGACAGAAATAAAAAATACATTGTAAAAAAATATATCTCTATTTGAAATTATTCTATTTTAGAAATAAAAATAGAGAAATACATTACAGATGGTCTTATATTTAATTGTTATTTGTTTAATTAAAAAAGACATCCAAGTACTATTATTTTACATCCACTCGCAATTACCATTGGTTACTTGTTTTCTTTTGCATAGATAAGTTTAAGTAACTAAATTATTTTAGGTAAGTTGACAAAAAAAAAATTAGGTAAATATCTAACTATTTGGATGCCGAAACAAATTATGCTATCTTTGAATAAGTTGTTGTTTATTTCTTGCACACAACTGGATTCTCAATTTTTCTTTTCTTTTTATTGTTTTAGCTAACTCTATTTTACTAAATTTTGTTTAATCATGAAATCACATACGTCATTGTGCCTGCTGTATTCCTTCACTCTTATAATCAATTCTATAAATTTTTGTTTATATAATTCCAGTGCAAGGCTGTTATCCCTTTGCATTCAATTATTTCGTTTTCTTTATTGTAGCTTAGGTTTATATCTTTCGGCCTATTTTCTCTCCATTTTTTTCGAACATTTTTCTATTTTCCATTCTGACCCATAATTTTTTCTAGTACACAATTCATTAACTACAAGAAAAAGAACATTCTACTCAGACATTATAATATCGTAAATAGGTTATCCTATATCAAACATGCTAAAGGATGTAACAATTTATATGATCGTTAAGTAGCTAATTAAATATATATATATATATATATATATATATATATATATATATATATATATATTTATATTTTTTTTGGTCGAAATGTTAAATAGGTAACTATATTTCCTTCAACTCGGAGGATTCAATTTACTTTCTTAAATCTCAAAGGTCGGTCTATTTTACTAAATTTGCTAGTAAAAAGTTTTGTTCACCAATCAATATTTCATACTCTTGACTTATTTTTCATCATCTTCGACTTACGAGTATATTGTAAATGTCTGCTATTGGAAATGTTACGATAATTACATAATATAATAATTATAATATTTTAAATGACTGATTCCCTCTTTTTTCTTACTAAATATTAATGGGAATTGTGGGACAGAAGTCCATAATTTCTGGTTATAAATACGTATATTAGAAAATTCCTTCAATCAGCAATTAAATTACGTAAAACTAATTTATGTACGAACACTAATGATATAACAGCGATGGAAGGCTGTGTCCTCTGCTTTTCTCATTTTCTTACAAGTTGTCTGCTTCGTTTTTATTACCTTTGGCATGTTTTGTTCCAGTCTACCTCCGTGATGTAATCAAATCTAGTGTTACACATGCTACTAGATAAAAGTTCAGTTTCTTAACTTTTAAACAAATAATTAGGAAAGGAGATAAAGACGTGGCTAAACCTTAGAAGTTGTCAGACAACGCCGAAAAGATATTTGCCTAAATACAAAGCATAATCCTGATTAATGTCGTAGTGATTAGTACGCCCCTTAATACCTTTTGCTAAACATATGGCATGTGCCAGCTATAACCAATCATACACCTCCACTTAGTTAGTACTCCCTCCGTTTCTTAAAAATGTCGTTGTGACATTTTTCACACAGATTAAAAAAGTTGTTGAAATATATGTAAGTTGTAATTAATTATACATCTTTGATCAATAGTATTTTAGATAAATAAAATTATTTATAAAATCAATACAGTTTGTAATTAATTTTCAGCTGAAAGTTAATATAATTTACATTGGAATTGTAAAGTGACACTCTTTGTGTAACAAGAAAATGAGCTCAGAGTGACACTTATTATGAAACAGAGGGAGTAGTAATTAAGAGCATCTCCAACCGATAACACTGTTTTAGTGTCAAAATCACATTATTTAGTGTAGTTTTAGCACCAAAAATAAAATTTTCTCCAACCACAACACCAAATTTCACACTAAAAGTTATTTTATAATATTATATGTATTTATCTTTTGTTTTTCATTTATTTAATTGTATGTGTTTATTAATAAAATAAGTGAATAGTGTTTTATTAGAGTGAATAGTGTTTTGGTGTGATGAATAGTGTCACACCAAATATGGTGTAAAATTATAGTGTTACATCAAAATGGTGTGATTTTAGAGTTGGGTTAGAGATAATTTTGGTGTAAAATCTACACTAAAATGGTGTATTGGAGTTCCATTGGAGATGGACTAATGATTTCCCTTTTATTCACACTGTTAATCCAAAATTAAATAAACATTAAGGTTTAGTTAAGTACTCAGCCGTAAACTGCTAACTCGACTAACGTTTGAAAGTAGTTCTTGTGACATGTTACAATTTTTTTTGTAAGCATTTTTCCGTTAATTCACATAAAATGTAAAAACATTAATGAATTAGTATTTTTTTTTATCAAACCATACTTATATTTAAATTATAGAGGTTCAAACTCCATCAAAGGAGGATACAACAAAGCTAAGTCGAGCCAAACAAACCAAAAAGCTGGTAAAATAAAAGATAGGATGGCGACACAAATCATAGAAAGATACCATAAGAAATCGCATTACAACGGTTTCATAAGCTTCTTGAAAGATAGCATCTAGTGTAATCCATAGGACCACACGTACTGCACCAGACGCAGAGGAGAGCACTCGATGGGAGGAAGATCCTTGCAATACCAACGACACTTGTAAATCCAAATCACTCCATACAAGAGGACATATTGGAAACAGGGGCTGCTCCAAGCAGGAGACAAACGGATAACCTGTACCCGCCATAATCATATTCATCCAGCTAACTATAGCAATGACTTCTCCTTCAACTGCCACCAAAAGGAAAAATACCAATACACAAAACCAAAAGCTAGAATGAATACAGTAAGACTGCACACAGCAGTAAGAAGACTGCAGACAACAGTAAGCCTGCACACACAGTAAGAGGACTGCACACAGCAGTACATTAATGAATTAGTATTAGTCAAGCCACTGACCAATAAAACTTCCACGACAATTTATCGGTTTATTTCAGTTTTAACAGGGCAAGATAGCTAACTTAATTTTATTTCTGATTGTCTGATTGATATTAATCAATGCCGTATGGTCCGTGAAAACTATGAGTACTTGTTCCTTGGGTTGAAAAATAGAGGAAGACAAAACTTTAAATCAGGTTCATCCCCTCTGCTTATTATAGCTAACCACCGGCTCATAATGGAAACAAATTAGAATACTTAAGGCGATAATTGTTTTCAGGGAATCGAATAGATAGTTTAATTAGAACAAAATGAAATAGCAGAATGACGGAGACGTTTCGTGGGTCCGTACGTACTGGTTAATGCTTTTGAAAAATTAGAACTTGGAACCGGAAAAAACGGAATCAATGGTTTGTATAGATGTTTGTTTAAGTTTTAATTACCCTATTTAGCAAAAAAAAAAGGTTTTAATCACCCTATTGTAAAATTAAAAAGAACCAGTATCCTGATCTCAGTGAGCGAATGGCCTGCCTGAAATATTTGCCATGAACGTACATATAACCTTTAGGATTCAAATCGAGTTTATTTGGATTGTATTTGGGTTGAATGTAAGGTGCATACTCTTCATGCAGTATATGCGTATACCAACACCGTGGGATTAGTTCGACATATTTAATCAAAATAGAGTGTAAGCTGTTATGCAATAGAGTAAAAGAGGCCAGAAAGAGACATTAAAATGCCGATGCATAGCACTGGGATGGATGATCATGCAATTATTGTAAGCAATAATAATGAAATATGCATAGGCAAATAAGATTTGGTTATAAGAAGGAAAATTGTAAAGAGACTAGAAGATCCTTAAATCCAACAAGTGGGGTTACGTACGTACCGCTACCGCATGAGGGGAATGCACCCTAGCTACCCTCCATATCATGCACTTCATTGACCCACTTCTGTTTGTTTAAATATTTTGTTTATGTTTATTTCTACCTATTTACCATCATAGTTCCAAATAGTTAGCACTATTATTTGTTGCAAATATTTACCACAAGTCTATTACATATGAACCACCGTGTATATTCATATATACAAATGTGTTTTTTTGGTAGCGAATACCAGATGTTAATAATATAAATATTAACTAGACCGAATTTGGAGAAACAGGCACATCATATTAGACCGAGAGTAACAATTGCATTTGAAGTTCATTGATTTATGATTCGCATTATAAAATTTAGGACATAATGATTATTTTTTGCATATTTGTTTTGGCTGCTTGTTGTTCTGAGAATATTTTTCAAAAGTAAGATAGAAAAAAATCGAGATGGGGCATCGCCGCACATGGTGGCATGGACACATTTCCAAAACTACAAAAATAAGTGATTTGGTACGTTGTGTTATATATATATTCTGAAAAATAAAATTAAGTTGTTCGGGAAAAATTTGTCAAAAAAAAAAAGTTGTTCGGGAGAAAACATTTTCTGGTAAACATTTAACTGCTAGTGGCGAGAGACAAGCTTATACAATTTGGTGTTATGCTTTGTTAATGATAAATTAGTAATCTTAATAATTCCTGCTACCCATGTGGTGGGTTTTTTATATTCTCAAACTTTAACTTATAACTTAAAAGGTAAGAACTTGAATTTGTTTTGTTTGAAAGCTTATTCAAATTTAAATATATTTTTGTTTGTCAACAAATTTAATGCCTTTTGTTTTCTGCCAACAAATTAAAACGTCTTATCAGTTTAAGTGTTTTAGAATTCCAAAATGTGCACGTATAGTCAATAAAGTGATCGTTACATCGAAATACGAATCTTATCCTGCGTGTAGTATAATCTGAGGGTCAAGTTAATTCCTTCCATAATCGATTCACTAACACAATTATCCAAACAAAGACTATTAATACGAACCATAATAATTAACAAATAAATAAATATAAAACCATAATCAAAAAGCTATCACTAACCCGAAAAGACAGAAGGCAATCTCGTAATTATATCGAATATTCAATGGCAGTTGTATTCCCTTCACTATTTAAACATCGTCTCTCCCAAACGCTCAAATCCCTCCCACCTGACTTTTTCTCTCACTTTCTCGTGAAAAAATAAACATATCAGCTCCCTAATAAAAGATAACAAATGGCTGGAAGTCTTGGGAAATGCAGCAAGATCCGCCACATTGTGAGGCTCAGGCAAATGCTAAGGCGATGGCGCAACAAAGCTCGGTTATCTTCTTCAGTCAGCCGTTGTGTGCCGTCCGATGTTCCGTCTGGACACGTGGCAGTTTGCGTGGGTAGCGAGCGCAGGAGATTCGTGGTGCGCGCGTCGTACCTGAACCATCCGATCCTGAGCAACCTCCTTGTCCAAGCTGAGGAGGAGTACGGTTTCGTGAACCAGGGACCGTTGGTTATCCCTTGCGAAGACTCGGTTTTCGAGGAAGCCATCCGGTTCATTTCTCGGTCTGATTCTTCCCGGTCGAACCGGTTTACTTGTCCTGAAGATATCCAGAAATGCCACGGAGGAGTCAAGAGCAAGCTAGATCTGTTGATCGAATCTCATCCGTTGCTTCATTACGGCGTCGCCGAGAAAGCCGTTTGGTGAGGAGTGTTGTTCCGTACGATTTCTGAACCGGTTTGGTTTGACTCGGAACGAGTTTGATCGCCATGCGAAGGAAGAAGACGAATTTTCGAATAAATCGTCATTGAGCCGGCCGGCTTGCCACCGAGTCGGGTGGTGCTAATTAATGTTTTAACTTTTTTTATTTAAATATTTAATTATTGGGGCCTGGGGTTTTAATCTGGTGGCGAGTTACTCACTGAGTCAAGACAGACGAGGATGTGGGTAGAAAAGGAGATGGCGGTTAAAAGGTGGGTGAGTCGTTCCACCGAGTCATCCCGGGTTCGAATCCGAGTTCAAAGATTGTAAATGTAAATAAGAAGATATAAGATGAACATTTTGAATCAGATTGTTTTGTGGACTTTTGATTTTAATATAATTATTTTACCAATTGAAGCCTATAAAATTACAATGGATATGAACTTAATAGTATAAAGAATGCATATATTAAATCATTGATTATACATATAATATAACCATAATTTTGCACATATTTGAAGTTTTTCAAAATATGAAAAAGGTAATAAGTTTGCAAATTTTAAAATATTGCATTCCGACAAAGGCCATGTGAAGGAAAGACTATTAGCCCATTTCACCTGGTTCGTCTGACCGTTCTCAACTTCTTTGTTTTGTCTTCACTTTCTCCACACAGTAAAAAGTACAGTCTGGTACACATAATCCTCTCTACAGCTTAACTTTAATTAGTGTTTGGAATTATTTTGCGTACTTTACATTTTTATCTAAACTCTAAATTAATGCTCGAACTTAAAAAGTAGTTTCAGACTATTGCTGCGCTCTCTTGTGATCACCATAATATATTTAACAGTAAGTGTCTTACGTCTGTGTTTATGTGAGGAGAACACGAGTAGTTTTTTTTTTTTTTGTAAAAGGAATATGAGTAGTTAAAAAAAAAAAAAAAAAAGAATATGAGTAGTTTTAACTAGATAATAAATCTAGTTTATCATTTAATTCAGTACTGTAGGGTACATCATCTTCTATTACTATTGCGTGGTGCTACTTATTTTTATAGACAATGACAATTGTATCTTATAGTTTTATACTTTATGTGTCTGATGAAAGGATACATACAGCTATAAATTAGAATAGTTGCGGCGGCATAATTATGGTGATTTAGAGTTTGGTGGGTGTGAAACAAGCATATGGGGAACTGTTTAATAAGCTCAACATGAAGTAAAGTAATTTTGGTCAAACTATTAGTCAGTGAGTTTGAAAGTAGAAAACAACTGGATTTTTCTTTTAGCCGTTCATCTAAATAAACTCTAAATCTAAAAGATAAATTATTCACATGCAGTGCAAATTCTTTCCCCAGGAAAAGTTAAATACATCAAAACATCGCAAGGACAATCACTATTGTCTCTCGTTTTAAGGACCTACTAGATTTTGACCCGCGCTTCGAAAGCGCGGGTATTATTTTTTACTTTTATGAAATATATTATTTGTTTGTAATTATTGAACATATTTATTTTAGTAAAATTTTCTTTATAATAAATTTGACACACATAGTGTCTCTGGTAAACTATGTGTTTCTCTAACTTTGTTTTATTCCCTCTCCAATCAACATATCGAAGCGCGGATATTATTTTTTACTTTTATGAAATATATTATTTGTTTGTAATTATTGAATGTATTTATCTTAGTAAAAATTTCTTTATAATAAATTTGACATATAGAGTGTCTCTGGTAAACTATGTATTTATCTGGCTTTATTCTATTTCTTCTCAAATCAACATATTTATTTGGCTTGTTGTTAAAATAAATGATTTTAGAACGCAACTGTTTACTTTGATATTTTGTTTAAACAATGCCACATATTTCTGTATTAATTGTGTTCAATTAAATATTTACATTGTAATTTAAATTTGTATACAAATCAACATATTTGTGTAGTTTGTTATTAAAAAAATGATTTGAATCCAAATGTAAGTACTCTTATAGTGATTTTTTCAGTTCATATAATTTTTTAAAATATATTTATTTCAACTGAACCAATTAATATTTTGTTAAATTGGCCCGTGAAATATATTTTTATACATCGATATTCAAAAGATCTGGTAACTAACGATACTCAAAAGATCTGGACCGAATCAGGTTATATGGTTATTTTTGTTACAAATATCTGAACCCGTTTTAGATACATTGGTTATTTAAATATTTTTAGGTTCCTATACATCATAACCGAATTCATCCAGATCTAGAATGATCCAACTCAAAATCCACACATAAGTTTATAATATTCAAGCGGGACTTGGTTACCAAAAAAAAAAGGATATCCGAAAAGAACAACATGTACCTAAATAGACAGATAATGTTCATGTCTAAATGATTATATAAATTAATAAAAAACTGTTTTATGTGTTTTGCTAAATTAAGTGAAATAGAAAGAGTTTTTTTTATCAAGTAAAATAATTATATGGAGTGGAAAATTAAGTGACAATAAATGTAGGACATTTTAAGTATTTTGATTTAAGTTATTATTTTATTCACAAAACATATTTTTGAACTATGTTTTTGGGTACGTAATTTTCCACCGATTGTAACTAAAATAAAAATATTTTAGTAAAATAAAATAAACCAAATGTTTAATCATATGTAAAACCTAATTATTTAGCATTTTTGATTTTATAATTGGCACAAAGTTAATATTGATTAACTAATAAATAAAAATATGAACTATTATTATTATGGTAATATAATTAATGATGTAATTTATTATTAAGGTAATATAATTAATTAAATTGTTAAACTAAGTGAAATATGGAAACACAATTAATAGATACTACTATTCAAGTTTCCAAACACTCCATTTTTTATAGCTATAACCAAACACACCAATTTTTTTTATTAATCTTATCCAAGTATCCAAACGCACCGAATTTGTACTTCACCTTTAATAAGATAGATTAGATCAGAGTTTTTCTTTCTGAATAAACGTTCTAAAAACTGCAGGAGGAGCTGGTCGAGATTTCTCTCCCAGGCACGAGTAACGAGGAAGGAGCTTTAGGACTACACGCTGGACGCTGCCCGGAAAGTGACAACACACTTCTTTGCTAAGACTGGAAAGTATCCACTGGTCTGCTTTCAACACCCCTTTGGAAACCCTATTTTGTTACCAGAAGTAGCGTCCTCCACAAGTTCATCTTCAAATTTCAAATTCAATTCTACGAACTTTGAAGCTTGCAATCCAGATCTCCGGCTCGAATCTACAGTTTTTTCAACACTCTCAACTCAGTTTCATCTTCAACTTCCGCCCCTACCTGCAATGGAGAGACGTTTCACTAAGGAAGAAAAGGAGAAGGGTATTATGCAAGAAACAAACCAAAGGAACACCAAGCGAATAAGAGCCCCACCTCTAGACAACGCCTCCCTTATCCAAGAGAACCCCCTTACGCTCATCGGTAGGGTTACAAACCCTCAAGAGCAGCGCATTAGGTCGCTCATTCCAGCTCTGTCTCGAAAGTGGAACACTCGGGGTACAGTTACAGGCTCTGACTTGGGCCATGACTGTTTCTAGTTCCGTTTTGAGTATGAGGAGGATCTCCAACTGGTACTCGACAACAGGCCATACCACTACAACTACTGGATGGTCATCCTTCAACGCTGGGAACCGGTCATCTCCGACTCCTTCCCCTCTATGATTCCCTTCTGGATCAGCATTAAAGGACTCCCCCTTCACTTCTGGCACGAACTATGGTCTACAATGTGGGTAAAGAACTCGGAGTCTACGCAGGCCAAGAGCTTACAAAGACAGCTGCAAGAACCAGAGTATTGGTTAACGGACTACAACCTCTCACAAAAGAAACAATACTGGAGTTTGAGTCAGGAGAGGAGTGCAAACTGACCTTGGAGTATGAACGGCTCGAGAACCACTGCTCTTACTGTTCTCGCCTCACCCACTTGAGCTACAACTGTCCAGAGAAAAAGGAGAAAGCAACACAGGAGGTAAACTACAGACCTGACTACAAGCAGCACTCTCCGAGCCAAAGAACACAAACAGTGAGAACTCAAGCTGAACAAACCAGGGAGCATACGCGAGTCTCAAGCAAGGAAACCAGAAATCAGGCTCCCACGAACTTTCAAAACAGAGTGGACAGACACGGTATAGCTTTTGGAGACAGAGTTAGCACAAGACACACTCGTGCCCCCCCCCCTCCACCGCTTCACAATGCTAATCAGGTGAAGAATCAACCATCTCAAGTCACTGAGAGAGTGACGTACCCATCCCCCCCTTTTCTGCTTCAGAGGACAAAGAATGTAGAAGGGACCCTAAGGAGAAGATCCCTCTTCCCAGAAAAAGAAGAAACCTTCTGGAGAGTGAAGCGCCCTACTGCTCAGCAAAACGAAGTAACTTCACCTCCAATCTCCTCCAAGCAACAGGATCTACAGGCTAGTGGGCTACTAAGTTCTCAGGTGCTCTCCACAGAGGAGGTCCTAGCAGAGATTCAAGAAGCGACAAACTTGTATCTGAGCTGTCCTGATCCTACGGAAGCTGCAGCAAGAAGGCAGAGGGTCCAGCAGGGAGACACGCAAGAATTACTAGCCAAGACGGCATCAGGTATTATTGCAGCAGCAGCGGGCTCAGCTCTCACTATTCCACCTGTAACTGAGAAGACAACTCAAACAGATCAAACGCAAGAAAACATTATGCAAGAGTTGGAAAATGTTACTGCCCAATACCTAAGTTGCGCCGACCCAATTGAGAACGTGGCCCGACGACAGAGAGTTCTACAGGGAGATCCATAAGGTCTCATGGAGGAGACATCAAGAAGAATCCAAGCTGCTACGAAATCCCCTATCCTGCCTCCTCTGGAAGCAGAGAACACTTCAAAGAACCAGCCTCCTTTGGATGTACCAGTAAGCACCAACAACCAAACATCTGCAAGAGTCATGCAAGATAGTCAGTCTACTAGGAGAAGAGTAAGACCAGCAAAACTTAATGCCTATGTCACAAGCCCTGGAGCACTAAAAGGAGCTAGCTCACGTAAAAGAAACTTGGCTACAACACACCGCTCGCCAGCTAGACCCCTATCAACCAAGAAACGACAACCCTCCCTATCATCAAAAGCTAACACAGGCGCGGCATCCTCTTCTTCAGTTCAACCTAACACAGTGATTATCCCCCCCACAAACAAAAAGCGGAAGGATTTTCACAGGTCCCCTCCCCCGGCTCCTTAGTCGTGGTGAGCTGGAACTGTTGTGGGCTTGGGAACCCCCCAAACAGCCCAGCGACTAAGGGAGTTTCGAAAAGTAAACTACCCTGACCTAGTGTTCCTAATGGAAACAAAAAACCAAGAAAGCATGGTACTTAAAGAACTGGAATGCATGCAACTAGACCACCACTACATAGTTCCACCACACTCACCAGGAGAAGGAGGCCTCTACCTTGGCTGGAAGAAAGAACTAACAGTCTCTATTCTCTCTGCCTCCGATAACTACATAGACGCAAAGATTCTCCACAAGGGTAAATCGTTCCAAGCTACATTCGTCTACGGAGCACCTGAGCACTCAAAAAGACAGGAAGTGTGGAATCAGGTCACGAACCTAGCCTCTGCAGCTGACGAACCATGGTTCCTCACAGGAGACTTCAACGATATAATTGATAATGGTGAGAAATCAGGAGGAGTTGAGAGAGCAGAGGGTACCTTTGGAGCTTTCAGAACCTTCATCTCAAGGAACGACCTCTTCGATATCAAGCATACATGAGATTTTTTATCTTGGAGAGGCAAACGAGGCAACCACCTTGTTCACTGTAGGCTCGACAGAGCAATGGGCAACAGCAACTGGGCAGATGTATTCCCGTCTTGTAGAAGTCACTATCTTCGGTACGAAGGCTCTGATCACAGGCCCCTTCTCTCGGTCTTGGATCCTACAAGAAGAAAAGGAAACCGTATCTTCAGATTTGATAGGAGACTAAGAGACAATACAGAGGTCAAAACGATCATATCTGATATTTGGGGGCAGTTCTCCCACCTAGACGTTGAAACTAGACTATCTATGTGCCATAGAGCTATTATCAGATGGTGCAGGAAGTTCCAAGAAAACAGCAGGAAAACTGTGGAGACGCTAAAGGAACAACTCGATACTGCTATGTCATCAACTAACTCAAACGATCCGCTCCTCTATGAGCTAAATGGAAAGCTGCTGAAAGCATATAAGGAGGAGGAGGAGTTTTGGAAACAACGAAGTCGACAACTATGGCTTGCCCTAGGGGACTCTAACACGGGGTATTTTCATGCAGTTACTAAGGGGCGTAGAGCAAGAAATAATCTCTCAGTAATCGAGAACAAAGAAGGACAACCTATATATGAGGAAAAGCTAATCTCAGATGTTGTTTGCGACTACTATCAGGATTTGTTTACCTCAGTTCCTTCAGAGAAAAGCCACATCGTGCAGAGAGCCCTTCAAGAACGTGTATCCCCTTTGATGAACCAGGACTGATAAAGGATCCCTCAGCAGAGGAGATCAGAGCAGCCCTTTTCGAAATCCACCCCGACAAGGCGCCTGGCCCGGATGGCTTTTCGGCGAGTTTCTTCCAAGCATACTGGGACGTAGTCGGAGCGTCAGTAATAAGAGAAATCCAGTCTATCTTCTCCCTATGTTTTCATCCTCTGTAGTGAGGTCTTGACAAGCTTATGCAAAGAAGCGGAAGCTAACGGCACCCTCCAGGGTATCAGAGTGGCCAGAGGAAGCCCAAGAGTCAGTCACCTCCTCTTCGCAGACGACACCATGTTCTTCTGCCAATCAAGTCCAGAAAGCTGCTCCACATTAGCCCTAATCCTCAGCGAATATGAACAGGCATCGGGTCATAAAATCAACACAGCCAAGTCATCGATTACTTTCTCCAAGAAGACATCTCAAGATAAAAGAACAACAGCAAAGAATATACTTGGGATTAGTAAAGAAGGAGGAAACGGCAAGTACCTAGGCCTTCCCGAGCATTTTGAGCGCAGGAAGAAAGACCTCTTCACAGCTATCATAGACAGGATCATGCAAAGAGCGTCAAGCCTAGCCTCCAGACGACTCTCTAAGGCGGGTAAAATGACAATGTTAAAGTCCATCCTGCAAGCAATACCAACATACAGCATGTCTTGTTTTCTCCTACCAGCAAGCCTGTGCAAACGGATACAATCAGTTCTCACCCGCTTTTGGTGGGACAAAGACGATCAGATTCGTAAAATGAGTTGGGTGGCTTGGAGCAAACTAACAAATCAGAAAGCGGAGGGAGGACTAGGATTCAGAGAAATCCAAGACTTCAACCTAGTCCTCCTTGCAAAGATTTCATGGAGAATACTAAATAATCCAGGGTGTCTGTTGGCAAGAGTTCTTACCGGCAAATACTGCAGAAACAACAGCTTCCTGGAAACTCCTATAGCTCCTTCGTGCTCCCACGGATGGAGAGGAATCCTACTTGGTAGAGACCTCCTCAAGCAAAACCTGGGAAAAGCCATCGGTAATGGACGATCAACAAAGGTATGGAAGGACTCATGGGTCTCATTAATTCAGAGAACCATACCGTGTGGACCGATCACTGAAGATGAGAGCGACCTGAGAGTGTCTGACTTGCTCACTTCGGAACTTCGCTGGAACAAGCAGCGTATTGAGGAAATCCTCCCTGATCTAGCCCTATGATCATGAACCTCCAACCGAGCACCTTAGGAGCGGAAGATAGCTACATTTGGTACCCGACACGCAATGGAATCTATAGCGTAAAGTCGGGTTACCACTCTATCAAAGGACAAGCCCTAACGCCAGCTAGCAATCAAAGTGGCTTCGACTGGATAAAAGACGTGTGGAGTGGAACTTTCTCTCCCAAGATGAAGACCTTCCTATGGACTACCATCCAAAAAGCAATCCCATTAGGAGCCAACCTACAAAGCAGCGGAGTTACTCAAGAGATCAAGTGTATCAGATGTGGACAACGAGAAACGGAGGCTCACATATTCTTCAGTTGCGAGTTTGCAGTGAAGGTGTGGGAGTACACCCACTTGACACTAAATATAGATATTGCTTCTCTTCCAGATGTTGCCTCTGCTCTAGTAGCTTTCAGGAACAACCGCTGCCTCCCACCGCTAGGGGTAACAACCCCTCTCCTTCCGTGGATCCTCTGGGCTCTATGGACGGCTCGGAACGTGGTCATCTTCGAACAACGAACCTACACTGTAGAAGAGACAGCCATTAGAGCGATCAAGCTAGCCAGAGAATGGAATCAAGCTCAACTGACCCAAAAGAAGATTTCAACAACGACACAAGGATCGATCGCTGGTTTACCTCTCTTAGGACTCTCTCAACCTCCGTCGATCGGAACAAGGATCATCAAAACAGACGCAGCGTGGGATAAGAAGACGCAAACAGCAGGTCTTGCTTGGATCGCCTCTGAACCACCAAGCTCCAGGACTACGCAGGGAGCTAAAATTCACTGGAATGTCGCCTCTCCTCTTGCGGCTGAGGCCCTTGCGATTAGAAACGCCCTCCAAGACGCAGCAGCTTCAGGAATCACCTTCCTCCAGATCTACTCCGACAATCAAACCCTGATCAGGGCAATCAACGGCAAGATCTTCGAGAAAGAGATCAACGGTATTCTCAAAGATATCGAAACTCTCTCTTCTCTGTTTGTCGAATCATCTTTCTGTTTCATTTCCCGGGCCAAGAATGGGCTAGCTGATTCATTGGCTAAATCCATTCTGAGGACTCCTCTTTGTGTAATGGGCCGGCCCACGGGCTAGAACCTTCTTCATCCTTTTAAATGCAATTTTAGTTGACCAAAAAAAAAGGACCTATTAGATCTTGATGGCACGTCAGTACGGACTTTTTTTGACTAAAAAATGTTTAAATTCAGATTTATTAAAGATACAGTCTTAACTTCCGGATAGAGATACAATTCACAGATAAATTTTCTTTTAAGTATTCAAATGATTCAAAGTAATAGTCTATATCCGTACGGCTAACGGGATTCGAACCAAGATTCATCATATTGGGTTTAATCCTCTTAAACACCACTGGACTACCACTACTGATTATTTGTTGTAAATGTATAATTTTGATTTTCCCATAATTGTTTTAAATAAATAATTTATATTTTAATGTTATATATTGTATAATTCTATAGTTTTATTGTTTAAATTTTTTATTTGATATTATTAATATATAATAATTTGTTGTATACATCAAAATTTGTTATTAATTATTATTATATACTAATATATTTGGAGTTCGGTATAATAAATTCATAGACTAAAACAATCAAATATACAATAACGTAGAAAATATATTTTTTAATCTACGTAGTTTGCATATATTACATTTTAAAATTTTATTTAGTTATACTATAGAAATGATATTTGTGTAGGATAATTTATATTTTCATATTGTATCTAAAATATACTTTAGCATTTATCATTTTAGTATGTTGCTGGATTTTATAGGTATATACATTATTTTGTTTAAATAGTTCAAGCATATTAGTTTAGTAATATATGCATAGTAGCTTCTATAATATTATTTTAGTAAATTTTATCCATATATGATGTTTTGAAGTTATGGTATTAAGTTTTCTAATTTTCTATTATTAAATTAAATTTTTTAACATTATACTATTTTAATTTTTACAATATAATTTGTTTCTTATATTGTATTTTGAATCATTATACTTTAGCATCTATTATTTTATTATTTGTAAAATTT
The DNA here is from genome assembly GCF_000801105.2 of Raphanus sativus. Taxonomy (NCBI): domain Eukaryota; kingdom Viridiplantae; phylum Streptophyta; class Magnoliopsida; order Brassicales; family Brassicaceae; genus Raphanus; species Raphanus sativus. Next base: position 8,683,747 of record NC_079511.1, on the reverse strand, counting down.
GGAATATTATTTATGATTTTGGAATATTTATTTTCACGATTTATATTTAATCAAATTTGTTTTGAAAAATTAGACAACTAATTTAAGTTTGGAAGATTGTATGACTTTTGAATCTTTTTGTTAATAAATTAATGCATTATTTTATTAAAAATATTTTGATTTTAGTAACTTTTTATATTTATATTTTAAACAAATTTAGTTATAATTGTAAATAAACAATAAAATTATTGTGAAAATTAATTTTTATTAATATTTTAATGTATATTAAAATTTGAAAGTATTCTGATAGGATATTTTGTAAATATCACATTAATTAAATGTTAGTTATATAATTTATATTTTCATATAATTATTTTAGATAATATATTATTATGAGTTTCAAAATAGATAAAAGTAATAAGTTATAATTTTTAGATAATATATTGTTGTGAGTTAAAAATATATAAATTAAGATTTTTTTAATATTACAAGATTTACGAATTTTAACCCATTTTAACGTTGATTGATCTTTATTTATTGATTTAAATGAAAGCACTTTAAAAAAAATTTAGGTTAGTTTACCAATTTAGTTTATTTTTATATTTATTCCATATATCATTTCTATTTTAATATATTATAGAATATAATTATTAAAATTAATAAAATATAGGATACAATTTATATTTTTATTAAAATTAAAATTAATTTATAATATTATATTACTAATCACAAAATCAGTTAATTAATTATATTAATTTATAAAAAATATTTATTTTGATAAGATCTTATTAGATTTTTTCTCAACAGATTTTGTTATAATTAAAAATAAAATGTATAGTTAAATTAATTTATTATCTTATTTATTATCAAATGTTTTAAAAATAAATATATATTTGATTGATTAATGTAAATATTCAAAGATTTATGTAAATAATCAAATATATCATATTAAATATTTAACTAAATGGTCTACTATGACTTTCTACAGTAGAACTTTTGTACTTTTCTTTTAATAGATAAGATAGTGATTCAAATTCATTTCATGTATTTTTCAACTGATTGGTTTAGCAAATAATCGGTAGATGTGGAATCAATCTGTTTTCAGTTACATATACGATTGTAGACTTGAAATGGAAATGCACTCAGTCATTTTTTGTTATAAAAATGTCACAATACTTTCTAAAAGCTACAATAATGCTATATATGTATCTATGAAACTGACTCTGCCTCCATCATCCTAAACCCCACATATATACGATATCTGGGATATGTTCTAACAGCTTTTCTACTTTAAAATCTACCCACTCATATACATCAATACAAAAATGAGAAAAAGAATACTTCATTCAACAACATATACATCAATATCTCTACAGGTCCTTTTCCATCTGTACGAACACTGCAGTGCCACTTGGAAGTTGAAATGACATGAATATATATATATATGTGTGTGTATAATTTAGAATTGGATTTACATGCGATACGTTTAATGGATTCGTATGAATCGTATAAATAGCTTTTTTTACTAGATTTGTATAAATAGTTAGAAGAAAATATTATTAGACACAAAAATTGTATAAATTTCTGTTGTTGACAGAAAATACAGAAACTATAAATATTTCTATTGTTGGCAGAAAACTGATGAAACGATTCTTCAAAAGGAACAAAGTAGTAGTAGTTTAGTGGTAATTTTTTAGGGTTTAGTGGTAATATGATAGTTTAGTTTTTTATTGTTGTAAAAAAAGAACTAAATTATTATCATTTAATTAGTTTTAAACTTTTAATTTAGGTTTCGGTTCAAATAGCTTACATGTTGGATCATAATAGAAAATCCAATCATCCTTATCATTAATCGTAACTTATTTATGGGTTACTCCTTTCTTTTATCATTAATTGCGTTCTTTTAAAGAAAGGCGAAAGGGTTTATAAAAAAAAAATTCTCCAAAAGGACATGGAAAGAAACCCTATCGGGAGCCATTGATCCAGTCACGGAAGTTCTATTTTTCTACCTTTGTCCTTAATACCTTATGATCATTTTACGATCTCTACCCTAAGTACCTTTCCTCACGGTTACCGTTTTTTTTCTCTTGTTTAGAAACTCCTTTTTTTACGATAGTTTAAAATGAAAATTGGAGAAAACTAAAGAACCTGGGGATTAGGGAAAATTTAGATACTATCTGGAGTGCTTCATGTAAAGAAAATAAAGTTGTCATCGTTTACTACTTTTCCCTGACATTAGTTTTTATTTTTTCTTGTACCTGAAAAGGAAAACTTTTCTTTAATTTATTCGCTATCTCTTATTTTTGTAATTTATAACGATTTTAATATATATAGTACTGTGTTTATGTATAGTATACTATTTGCACTTTTCTTTATTTCAACTAGAGCAACATGTAGAGAACTTCACGTTCATGAATTTATAGAGTTCTGATTAGAAATTTTGAAAAATGAAATAAACGATTAAATTTTTGTTATGAATAGGGATACTTCTGTTGACAAAAAAAAAAAGATACTTCCGGTGGGTGCGTGCGTGTAGAGAAAACTGAAACCAGCGGCCCCTTTGTCTCTATCGTCGAGTACAGTCTTGTTCTTTACATACATTGGTTTAGTTATAACATTTTTATATAAAAAAATTCCCCTTTTATCTCGTTGAAATAACTACAGTTGGATACTTGGATGGATAATTGATGCAATATCTTAACATCAAAATTGAACCAAAATGTACCAGAGAGACCGAATTGAAACTTATTATGTTAGAGCTCTACTGAATATTCCTGATCACTAAATAAGTAAAAGGATTGGTCGTTTTTCAACCTATCTTACAAAGAAGGTTTTATAAAATGGTACAATTAAAAAGCATCGTATTGTTTTATTCTTTTGACTTGTAAATTGTGTACCGGATTGGTTATAGACTCGTCATAAGTCGGATGGTGGAGTTTAATTTGAAAATAATGAGGTTAAGCTAATTAGTTTGAGAAATATATCAATAAGATAACCTCAAGGGAATTATATATTGGATCGATCTTATGTGGCTAATATCTCTTTAAAGGAATTATTTTGAGTAACACATTTACATACCAAACTCTATAGTGACTATAAATGCTTAGCTCTCAGTAACCTACGAATTACGTATAGACTTACCATAAGAGACTAATAAGTGAAAAAATAACCCAAAACCGTGAGAAGTCACAATACAGAAATAGGATGCTTCACTGATTGAATGTCTTTATAGGTTATACCAACTTTTTATTTTAAAGGTCAGAAACTTTTTGAGGGGGAAAACCGAAGCCTGAGGAATGTAAGGTCAGAAGATCTGTCACTTTGGTTGGCAAATGAGAAAATGGTTGTCAATTCTATGTATATGTCTCTGTTAGTTTTTGGATTACTTGCATGTCTTTCTCGATTGAAAAGCATTGTTTGGACTTTAAAAGAAAGGATCTATACTGATAACTAGCCTACTGATAACGTGGGGTAATATATGTGGCCAGTCGGGGTGTCGGTGATAAATATTGGTTCTACACTTAATTAGGACTTTATTTAGCTGTCATTCATGAAAGTTACATGTGGAAATAAAAACAGTATAAAACATAACTTTTCTCAAAAGTAAATAAAAGTAATTAAACATAGTTCGGTTGTATATCCTTTTGAATCTTATGATAATAAGCAAATCTGAATGGCTCAAAACTGTTTTTTTTACTGGGATGTGGCCTAGTCTTTCACATAGATTCTATCTAAGTTTTTTTTTTTTGAGAAAGGGCTTAGATTCTATCTAAGTTCTCTAATGTTAAGTGTTCAAATATGATTTTGTGGTACATGTAAACAAGTACTTCTCTAAAATCATTATAATTTTAAAAAGGTAACAGAACCTTACGTGAGTCTAGGTTCTGATGCTCTCTTTTTGTTGCATGAAAAATTTGGTTATCTACTGTAAATTTCTTCAAAACGAGACACAAGCCAAAATGGGCCAGGCACGCACACCAAAGAGAGTTAAGTGGAAAAGTTTATAGAAATATATACTAAGTTAGGAACGGCCTTATATAACAAGGCCTATTAAAGACAATTATAAAGAATATTGTCATTTATGGGCTAGGCTTATTATTTACTTGGTATTATTTCAATTTTTTTGAAACCCAAACAAGACACCCCCCGCTGGATAGAACCGGTTCGGTTGGGATAGATGGGACAAGATGTTGTCACGTGATTCAGTTACGAAACATAAACCGTTGGTTAATCACGTGATAACCGATTTATAAGTTTTGGTTAGGTTGAGACGGAGTTTGGTGAAGGACAGCGACACCACACAAACGTGCACTTCAAAAGTGTGTGCAATGTACAGTACAAATCTCTCCATACCATCTCATCATTCTCTCCCATTCTCTTTTTTTTTCACACACTTGAGTGTATGATTGTATCTTGTTGTTATCATTGCATAAAAGAAAATAAAATTTAAAGATGAGGAGGACCCATTTGAGCTCTCTTCCGATGCTATATATTTTCATACTACTTTTTTTTTTTGAAACACATATTTTCATACTGCTTAAGAATGAGATATAAGTAATAAACCTTCTGTTATTAATGGTTAACATGTAGCCAATTTTGATTAAAAATGATCGTTGTGCTTCATCTAGTTAAATATGTCGTTCTATAGCTTGAAGGTAGACTTCAATACGTTACAAAGCATATGGACGTACTTGGCTAACAAATAGTTTTTCAACCCTTTCTCAAAAAAAAGCCTGATGTTGTCAAACAAGCTATACAGAGTAGTTCCTAATTTGATATAAAACTCGTTAATTAAATACAGATGTAGAAAAAACTTAAGAGACTAAGGAAAATTCACTACAAGAAAAATGGCTTTTATTAGCGGACGAAAAACGCTATCTATCAATACGATAGCGGTTTATGAAGCGATGTGTCATCGCCCGTCATAATAGGTCAAACACTTTAGATAGCGGTTTTTTGCAGTGCTATCTTATTGTCATATATTATAGCGTTTTTTATATGCAATTAAATAGTCTTTGATAACATTTATTTTCTGTTATTATTTATATTATTAAAAAGAAAAAAAATTATATATATTTCATTTTCAATATTTATAAATATTCTTTTTAAAAAATGTAATATATTAAAATTATAATTTATAAATTAGATTGAATTAAAAATTACAAATGGTTTACATGAAAAAAATAAACCAAATAAACCAAACCTAAACCAAGCTTAACCCTAAACCTATTTGCTAACTAAACCTAATAACAAAACCACGCCGCTTTCAAGCTTCTCAACTCGGCCGCCGTCAACCACCATTCGCTGTGAAGACCAAGCCCTTGCGTCTCTCTCTTCTTTCCTTTGACGTCGGAGACGGCGACGGAATCACCACGGCTCTTCCCACTCACTGTCGTCGAGCTCGTCTTCGGCTCACCACTTCTTATCAATCCTCTCCGCGCACCTTTGTCTCAAGCATCAAGTTTCATAGAAAGCAAGCTCTCCAACTAATAAAAAATAAAACGATTTAATCAGTTATAAACCCTAGAAATCGATTTCAGATCTATATTGATTTCTACCTGTTTCTGGATCGATGAAGCAGAAGCAATGGATAAGCAACGTATTGAAGTTTCTGTGTGGATTGAAGACGTTAGCGACATTTTTGGAGCAAGCTCTCTTACACTTGGATTTCCAGATCTCGACCATGTGTCCATGTTGTCTTCTCTTCCGTCCTTCCTCGAAGTTCACCGCCATTTGAACAAGAGGAATAAGAAGAAACGGTGGTGGTCGTGGTTTAGAGAACAAGAAAGAGAGATGTGCAGAGACAGGGAAAAGAAGAAGAGAAAGAAGTTATGGCGTAGAGAAGAATAACAAAATAAAAAGGAAAGAAAAAGTTTGGAGACAGATAAATAAATTAGAAAAATTGGTTAATTAACTGTGGCCATTGGATCAACATTTATCAAAGGCTGAAAGTAGCGATCTTTGTCAGCCACATTATTGACCAATCAGAAAACAGTTAGTGAATCACTATGTTTAGATTCAAAAGAAGATCATGTGGTTCGTATATAACACTAGTCCAAGTCCAAAAATTTTCAAATTGTGACATGAAATTAGTTTAAAGGTTTAAAGTAAAAGAGTATAGTAAATGAAATTAGTTTAAATTTAGATGTTTGAGTATATGGTTTAAAAAGTTTGTATTTTGATTTAAGATTTAAAGTTATAAATTTGGAATAAATGTTTGAATATAGGGTTTGAGGGTTAAAATTTTAGGGTATTGGAATTTAAGATTAATTATTGAAAAGAAATAGTATTGAGTTTATGTATAATATTTGAGGTTAAATTTAAGATTTGATATTAAAATAGTTAGATTTTGAAGTTATGTTTAGAGTTTAGAGTTTAAAAACTTGTTTAGGGTTTAAAGATTTAAAAAGTCAAAGATAACGTTTTTAATAATGTGCTATTAAAAATACTCTATCATAGCATTTTTAAATATACAATTATATCATAGCGTTTCCAAAAATACAAACGCTATCTAAAACTAACGGATATATCAACTATACCAGAAAGCAAAAAAACGCTATCTTCGTCTGCTATTAAAATGCATTTTTCTTGTAGTGATTACATCATCGAGAGCTACTATTGTAGTGGTGTTTGAGTTGATAGAGCATGTTAAACAGAATGGGTAAACGGACCGGTAAATCTTGGTTAAATATTTTTTAGTTTGAAACCAGAAAAACGGTTCTATTTGAGTTTGATGGTTTGGTCCTATGATTGTACCAAATTCTTTATTAACCGATAGTCATGGGGAATTAAATTTAGAATTTTTATTTTAGGGAGATATAGAACGAGTCCATAGTTTAGAAGACATTTGATGGTATATGATACTTTTTGTGGGGAAATAGCTAGTTGACCCTGAACGTTGTGATTTCTTCCTCGTGGGTAACTTGGTAGTCGAAACTCTTAATCTTAAAATCTCTCTCTAGGGTAAAATTTTAGAATTTTATATAGCATAGATAAGAAATAGCGTGTAAACAAACAAACTACACGTACGATAGATAAATTTGGACCCATCCACACACCTTGGTTTAAAAAGGTGCAACAAGAAAAAAGAAAGGTAGGGAAAATTGATAGAAGGTGCCATGAATGGATCATAAAGGCACAACTACTGCAGAATAGCGCCAATGCATACAAAACAAAGAACGATTTATATAAATGATGAATTTGTGGGTCTTGCATTTCATAATTTGTTCTCCGCAGGGTTTCTATGTACATATATGATTCACTCTATAGATTGGACCACTTAAGTTTCTTTGGCAATATCTGGTGTGGCTGAAGATGAAGTTGTCTAACAAAACTTGAATAAAAAACAATTCCATAAATCAATGATACTATTTTGTTTCTTTAATCACGAAAAATTGTTTGTTGTCCAAATTGGTTCGTATATTCTCTATTGAAACACTTTTCCCCTAAATAATTGTTGTATATAAACAAACACTAGGAAGGATTGTTCGGACATGAAGACATGAACTATGAGTGCTTGAAGTGGAACGTGCATATTTGTGTATGTATAGTCTTTGTTTCAGTATCAATTACTAAAAATGTGCATTACAATTAACTTCCCTTCTCTGTTTCTCTTTGTTCTTTGTCTTATAAGGTATTGCAACGTACGAACGGACGAGGTCAGACGCACATGTTCGTTAGCAATTGTTTCAGATTCCCCGCATATATTTTCCAAGTTTGTTTATTTACCTATTTTGTGAATCATCATTCACGGTGTTACTTAGACAGTAAAAACTAAAGAGTATGTTTGCCAGAAAATAAATAATTTATTTTATGCAAATTTAAAGTTTTAAATTTAATTAAGTCTCAGTAATGCTAATCAAATGTCCGAAATTTCTTAATCAACATTAAAAGTGACTAGAATTGCGTGTTTTTCATTTTTCAATCAATCAAAGAAATAATGGTTATGTTTTTATTTATTTTATATGGTATTATATAATCATATCGCTATTACAATTTTAAGCAAATTTTATCATAATATATGCTCATTTTTCATTTATAAAATTTATGGTTGTCATTACCATTCTACATAATTTAATGATAATATTTTTATTTTATAAAAAGAATATTCCTTTCTAACAAAATCTTTGTAAAATGCTATTTTCAAAAATTAATCAATTTAAATTGTTATTATCATTAAAATAATTGAATTTTCTATCATTTTAACTTTCGTTTATAAATCAAAACTAAATTAATTTTGATCTCTAATTATATTTTATGACAATTAGATTTAATTAATTATTTTTTGGAAATAGATTCTAAAAATATTCTGAAAACAATTTTCAAAGATTTTGTTAGATTTTTTTCTAAAATATGTATTTACATTTCAAATAAAAAGATTAAGATAGTTAAAAATATTTTATTTAAATTATGTAAAATTTGATATTGTTTCTAAGAAATAGTCCAAAAATCACGAATAAAAGAAATCATGACTTCTGTTTTAGCAGATAAGATTTTTGTATAATTTTAGTTTTCGTTAATAAATCAAAATTTAATTAATTTTAATCTTTAATCATATTTTATGAAAGTTATAATTTAAATAGTTTTGGAAACAATTTTTATAAAGATTCTGAAAACAATTTTTAAAGATTTTGTTAGATTTTATAAAAATATTTATCTACATTTCAAATAAAAAGATTAAGATATTGAAAGATATTCTATTTAGATTATGTAAAATTTGATATAGTTTTTAAGAAATAGCCCAAATTAAAAAAAAATCAGATATAAACTTCTATTATAATAGATTAGATGTGATCAACCAAATTTGACTTTTAATTCATCTAATATATATGTATATATATATAGTGCTTCTGTGCTTGGAGGCGTAAACTGATGATGATAGTGTAACTGGCTAAAACCGGTCACATGGTAGGGTCGGTTTGATAAATTGCGTGTTTAATTTGCTTAAATGTTTATCACTAACCAAGTTTTAGATACCAATTAACGAATTGTAATGCATATAACTACCATGATTATAACATGAGAAACTAGGTGATAACCTGCGCCTTGCACAAGATGAAATAGCTTAACGAAATTATAATTTTAAATATATAAGTATTAGAAAGGTAAAAATCATAGACATAAATATTACATATTATTTCATATTAAAAGATTCAACGAAATTTAGGATATGTAAATAAAGTAAGCTTCAGAGTTTTTTAAATTTTGTGTTATTTGCTTTTTGTGGTTGAAGTATAGTTCGTGGAATTGAATCTATAAGAGGAACCAAAAACTTATATAAAATTAATGAAATCTGTCATTGGTGGTTTCCTAGTGTACTTCTAGTTTTGTTAATAATGATTGGAAAAAAATGATGTGGTGAGAAAATGTGTTTGAAGTTGCTGAATGTTTAGGGTTTTAATGATGAAAACAAATAGCCAAAATTATAGTAAATATTTACTAATTAATATTCCCAAACTTGCGGTACAATTTAGTTTAAAACTTGCCTTAACACATGTTGTTATAAAAAAATGCAGCTCTCAAATTACGCAAAATTTGGATCTTGAACTGTATATCGAATTTGTTTCTCAGCGACTATAATTGAGGAAAATTACCTGATCATTTTTAAAAAATTAATTAATGAAGATTATGAATTGATTCCAAACTTGACTCAGAAATTTGAGATCTGATTGATATGTTTGTAAAATCAATAAATGAATTGAATACTTATTTTGAGTGGAAAGAAAACATAATCAAAGATTATGCAATGTTTACGAAAATTGAATGTATTTTCCTAAATAACTGTTGATTTTAGTTTTTATTCTAACTGAGACTAATAATTTTGAACATATACGTAGTTTCAAATATTGCATATTTTATGATTGGTCGAATCCAAAACTTAAAATCATTCCAATATAGTATTTTGTAGTAGGTACATACTTCTTTCATTAGTTTTTCGTCTCACATCGTAAAAGATGATTTATGCATAATTTGATCATGATTTTCGAAGTATTAAAATATTAACAAAATACTTGAAAACTTGCCTTAACACATGTTGTAATAAAAAATGCAGCTTTCAAACTACGCAAAATTTGAATTTCGAAGTGTATATGGAAATTTGTTTCTCAATGACTATAATTGAGGAAAATTAATTGATTGTTTAAAAAAACAATTAGTGAAGATTATGAATTGATTCCAAACTTGACTCCAAAATTTTAGATCTGATTGATACGTTTGTAAAAATAATTAATGAATTGAATATATATTTTAGATATGAAACAATTACCGTCTTTATTTCCGTCAAACATATTGAATTGCATACCAAATTTAGTTTGAAAGAGATTGAGATAGAGTAAAAAACACGTAGATCACGTATTATATACGAAGTTTTTATTATAACGTATAGATTGATATACAAATTTTATAATATTAAAAAATAAATTGTAACTAATGACTTTTGTAAAGAATACAATTTTACATAATATATATATTTTAAAAAAACTTACAATTAAATACTATCCAATATTGTTGTATAATAGGAAACAAACTGAGGATTTGGTCAATCTTATTAAATTCTATCGGTGACGATCACATTTATATTTTTAAATTGACGTGATTGACAATTCAAATTTGGTCTTTGACATGTATTTTTTTCGAAACAATAACATAATTAACATAGATATATTATTAAGATCATGCATTAGGTCCCCCAAGTAAATTGTGATTGATATTTCTTTTTTTAAACAATATGATTGACAATTCATATTTGATCTTTAAACACCTAAATTAAGTGAATCAATGACCTAATTAACGTTGAAATATATTTTTCCGCTATTGCATTAACGTTGTAAAGAAAATTCATATTTCCTTTTGCCAATAAACAATCAAATAGTATATTGCATTAAGAAATATGGCATTAACAAAACATAGTTATTGATTACTAAACATAGTTATTGATTGCAAAGGAGAAGTAATTGGTATTTAAAAATAATATTGGATCGTCTTATGAAAATTTTTAAAAGTGATTCAAAAGTACAAAGGTACCATTGATAGAGAAATAATATAATTTAAAAATCATATTATAAACCCCTTAAATCAAAATACTATCATGCAACTCAATAAGCCACAATGACTCAAACATTTCTGTGAAGAAATAAATTTTGATTTCTCTATAAAAACAATTATGGTAAAGGTGAAGCAATCATTATTTTAAAAATAATATTGGATTGTTTTATGAAAATTTAAAACAATGATTCAAAAGTACAAAGGTATCATCGATAGAGAAATAATATAATTCAAAACCATATTATAAACTCCTTGTATATATATACTATGTTGCATCTCAGTAAGCCACAATTACTCAAACATTGACAAAGAAATAAAATATGGTTTTTATATAAAAACAGTTTCCAAAGAAATAAATTAGGTTTCTCTATAAAAATAATTATAGTTACGTTTTAATACATCGTCGTGATGTCAAAAAAAATACATCGTCGTGTGAAAACTCATCGTCATATTCGATTTCTATATAGTCCTACAATATATTCTGAAAGTACAATATGCCTCAATAATTTATTATGTCTAAAAGCATATAATAGACTAAGTAATAAATATATTTCCGAAAATAGTTACAATATTTCATTAATTGTAGACGTTTTAATTGTTGTTTGTCAATAATGAAGAAGATTATAGTATACTAGTCAAGTTATATTATAATGATCAATGGCAAATTTTATAATTTGTCTAGTTAACAAATGGTCTTTTAATATAGGGTGTAAGAGAACTTGTGGGATTGACACATAGGAAATGACACAATTGAAAATAACACATGAACTAAAGGTTAATTATCAAATGATCTCCTCAAATAATAAGAAGAGGATGACTATTTCCAATTTAATTATTTTTCAGGACAATATGAATTTGATTAAAGGTAAATTGAATACATATGATCATTATAGCTAACTAATAATCAAAGTAAAGACAAGAAATGACTCTTTCCAATTTAATTATTTTTCAGACAATATGTATTTGATGTATTTGATTAAAGGTAAACTGAACACATATGATCATTAGCTAACTAATAATCAAAGTAAGTACGTTGAATTTAGGTGTCCTGCCACATCCAAGAAAATACATGTTGTGTTCGAACTTTTGTTTCGATTTGAATTACTTAGACTTATCCCTTAATCCCCAGCCAAAATCATTTGACAATTTAATTATACATACAACAATCGAATAAACTTGTAAACTAATAAGGGACAGCAAATAGAGCATCAAATCACACTTCTAGCTGCGATAAAACAATTTGAGGAAAAGGATTGTCTAAAAGTCTCTCTCTAGAATTAAAACCTCTGATCTCTCACTACAGCCACTGTCGGTCCGACTCCCACAGTCAGTGCCGATCTGACTTCTCTTAATTTATTTTCTTTTTTTCTGCTTTGCATGTGGCTTGCGGCGAAGAAGGGACAATCGTGTCCCTTTTTCTTTCTTTTTATCCGGCTCCGGGATATAGAGGCGGTTCCCGTTCTCTCATCGTCGGCTTGTTTGCTTCGGTACCGCGTCTCCCTTTTGATGGATGGCTGGTAATTGTTTCTGGGACCGTGCCGTTTCCTCTTCGGTGGTGGTCGCCGGCTTCGACTCCTTGGAAGTGTTCGCACTGTGAGAAGGTTCGTCCTTGGGTTTGGTGGCCGAGTTCAGAGGAGATCTCGATTCAAATAATCAACGGATGCTCTCTGAAGCTGCGGCGTGTGTGTCGAAGAAACTGAATTCCTATACTTCTAACGTTGTTGTTGGAAGTGGTTTTCGGGTTTCGTTGGAGTTTCCCGGTGGTTTCTTCTCCGGAGTATTATGTCTCGTTTGATTCAGTGACGACTTTCACTAGGAGAGAAGATGGTGGCTAACGATCCAGTGGAGATACGACCACAGATCCCGGCGGTGCTTTCCGGTCATCTGAGATGGCGTCTCTGTAACCATCGCTACGTGTTCCTCTTCGGTTTCACGTCCCAACACGTGGAGCGGCGTGGAGTGGGATTGTTTAGATTTTTGGACCTGGATTGTGTATATGGCCTGTTAGGCTTTAGGGTTTTCTTTGTTTGGGATCAGTCTTTTGGACCAGTTGTGTATAAGTTTTTCCTTGGCATTTGAGCTTTAATAATTATAGTTAGATGGCAAAAAAAAAACTAATAAGGGACGGCAAATGTCATAATATTACAAAATGTATTAAAAATAGTTTTCAAATCATATTTAAAAATAATTTAAATGGATCAATTAAAACAAATAACAGAACCTATAAAGAATGGTATCGGGAATGTAAATGTGTCATAAAAACTTGGAAAGAATAATATTGACACGAACTCTTTTCTGCCTGTCCACAGTAATTTTGTGAGCATGCTCTGTAAATATATATATGAAAGCAAAAAAAAAAACCACAGTTCATCACGATGATAATGATTGCCAACAGAGGAAGCAAAAGATCAAAAAGAAAGTTGGATCATGTGACTTTTACAGAACAGAATCCTAAGGAATGTGACCTAATAAATAAATAAATTCTTTTTTTCTTGAACACAAATAAATAGTTTCTTAATTTTTCTTTGATGATGATGTTGGTAAATAATAAAAGATAATGCGTAAATGATTTTCTCAAATTTATATATATATTATATATATATATATAATTTTTTCTTTTACAAAAAGTATGTTTTTTTTTCACAAGAAAGAAGTGGAACAAAGCTGTCTAGTGTGCTGGTGGTGTTCGGGGACCCATCTCGTTGAAATATAACAAGTTAATTTATCTAAGTGTCTCAGAATGTTTAAAATTTTAATCGATTTTATCGACAATAAAAATTATAACGTACGAACAAAGCAAAGGCTGGAAAATAAAATTGGATCTATTTCGAGGTAGAAAATCACTCTCTTGTAATCATCGCTCGTCCACCACCGCCAGATTTTCTCTCTTTTTATTTGCTTAGTGTCATGTATTACTAATTATAGTAAAGTTAATAGCTAACCATTTTATATTTAATTTATCTTTTTGAGAATTTTTTAATTTGTTTTGTATCTTATATTTTTCATGTGTCTCGTATTTTATTTGTTAATTTGCTTATAAAGTAAATATTTTGGACAGAAATTCGGTTATTCTCCAAAACCAGCCTTTCATATGTCTATTTTCACAATTATTACGAATGCATGAGTATTCATTTTCTTATGGATTTAAAGCTCTGAGTAAATTCAACGTGCAGGAAAACTTCACATGCCATACACTGTAAATATATCTACGTGGCTCGCATGTGCATTGCACTTAAGGAGCCAACACTCTAAATTGAAGTTCTCCTTTTCGTGTCCTTTTTCTTTGTTTTGGAATTTCGCTCACATGAATATATTGTTCACGTTTCTGAACGTATACATATTACATTAATATACATCAGACAGAGAATATAAATTGGAAGTGGATGTATATAACATATGATAATAATGTCCACACGGACATGTAAGAGTTCGAGTTTTGTTTCAGATAAAAACTAAACTATTATTAAAACTAAATATTATAAAAAGTATTTGAGAATATACTTTCTATATGAAAACCAAATAGATAGTTGTACTGCTTATTATATATACACACATAATATAATAAAGTATGTATTTTGTGAGTAGTTGATGTACATCTGTCTTCGTTTTAGCTGGTAAAGGAAGGTTTATTTGTATTTTATTGTAGTTGGTAACAGTTACGAGTTTTAGGTCAGTATATATGTTTATCAGTTAAACTATTAAATAAATTAAACAACCACCTAATATTTTTAAATCAAATAACCCATGTACCATTTTTATTAAATACTGTAGCACAGTCCAGCTATTAGATTTGTAATAAAATGATGATTAGTAGATCAAATTATTTATTGCCATCAAAATTGGTTTGAGGGGTCATCACCGTACCAAATTAAGTAAATGGTTATAACCCCCTGATTAGAAGGTATCAATCCTATGTTTAGTGGCATAATTGTAGAACTGACGGTCATTATTCTGTTTAACGAGATAAATTAAGAGTCAATTTGCTGAAAATCCTAAAAAAATAGAAATTAACTAAATGCACATTTGACTCTTCCCAAGTCTCAACCTTTGCAGAGGAGCTCTCTGCATCATCCCAAAAAAGGCTCCTTCCACCTGCAGGTATCACCATTAATATATTTCCGTGGATCCTCTGGGGAATTTGGATTTGTCGAAATCAGGTTACCTTTGAGAATAGGATCTCGACGCCTACAGAAACAGTCCAAAAGGCTCTCCATGCGGCGAAGGAATGGGAACAGGCACAGCCATTGATCGGAGGAGGTTCTCATCGCCCTCAACTCGCATCTCCGGTTGCTCCTCCCCACACCGTCACGACGACATGCAACACCGATGGAGCCTGGAGAAGCGACACACTACAGGCGGGGACGGGCTGGATCATCAGGGACTCCAATCGCGAGATCTCTAGAGGAGGAAGCTCACACTCGTTCGTCTCTTCAGCCCTAATGGCAGAGGCTTTGGCGATTAGGGAAGCTCTCCTACATGCTGCCACCATCGGAATCACTTCAATCTGGCTACGATCAGATGCTCAAGCGCTCACCACAGCGATCCAATCGAACCGGCGACCGACAGAACTCTACGGTGTTTTGGCGGACATCGACTCGATCTCTTCCTCCTTTGTTTTCTGCAAAATTTCTTATGTCTCTAGGCTTTCTAATGGGCTGGCAGATTCTTTGGCTAAGGCCCATCTCGCCCATCTTGTATCTGCTTCTGCAAACAACTAATGGCCTATGGGCCTTTTAGATAATCAATTTCTGTTGCTCAAAAAAAATTAAATGCACATGATGTGACAATTTTGCTGTGTGTAGAGGATGCAAATTCTCATAAATTAATGATAAATTATAGAATCACTAATGATAAAAACATATACCAACTTTACTTTGGATCGATGTACGTTGGTCACTAATATAAAGTTTTAAGTTGAGCGTGTTTAGGTTAGCGGTCAACATCTACAGACAGTAGTATTAATCTTCTTTTTTTGGTATACTCAGCTCTAACAAGTTTTTTTTTGCCTAAACTTAGGTCTAATAAGTTTTTGTTTCTCTCGCATATTTGTTTTGTGTGAAGTTTGTCGTCTGGTCGAAGAGGGCAATTCACTAAGCTTTAGGTGAATTAATACGAGTTTTTTTTTGTGTGAATACGTTGTCGTTATACCACGAATCGAGGCTTTATTTAAATGGACCCAGCACAGTCTCCTCAATCAAATAAGACTAGATGGTTAAAAAGGTAAATTTGATATGATTATATACGAAGTTGGCCCACGATAGGTTCCACCTCAATGCAGTCATCCGATGTCGTTTTGTGTGTATAACCAGACGGGTCATGACCCGACTCGGTACACAGACCAAACAAGCGAACTATGACCCGACCATGGATAGTATAGCCTGTTAGTATGTTTTCTTGTCCCAGAGTCTTGTCGTTAATTATGCAATTTTACATGAAATTCATTATCAAGTAGTATACTACTATATTTTAATACCCATTTATTTTATCGTTTTGATAAGACAAATATTAAGGATGTATGTCGTATTTTTCTTCTCTGTAATTCCTTTTTGTTTCCTTACATAGGGATTGCCGTAAAATTGTTATGATTATTGAAAGATAAAGCATATACGTACTAATGACCCTAGACAATGTAGACATATCACGTGATGAAAAGCGCGTTACGTGGTCTTTATATATTTGGACCCACCTCTAATTACTTTTTAACTATTCAAATTCTCATTCATCAGTAGCCACTAAAACGCGATTCAACACAGCTCATCATATTCCAAACTTGCTTAGAATCCATAACTTTTTACGCTTTTTAGGTTTATATATTTTCATATAAATATTACTTTTTCAAAAAGCCACTTTATTTTTTTTCTATTCGTCTTCGTGAAGTTATAATTAGTATAAAGAATCAGATTCAATAATATCGAGCGAATTATATCCACTCTTGATTGTTGGTATAATAATTTATCTGTTGTTACGGGTGAGTGAAGCTAAGAATCATAGATGAAACAGATCACAGCCGTCGGATAGATTATGAGATCCACTGTACAGCGCATAGTAGCTAGGGTGAGATCAAACCGGTAAGCGTGTGAAACGGGGCCACGGGTCTTCCTTGCTGTCAGCTGCTGTTTTGATTTCGACAATAGTTGGATGTTGACTTTTTTTCCTCTCAATGATTTCAATTTTTTTTACTAAAACGATTTTAGTTTCAAAAGATAATTACAAGTTATCTATTTAAATTTAAAATCGATAAAATGTGTAGGTAGACAGTATACATTATATATTAGATGATATATAGCTAATGGAATTGATTATGATTGTTATTATGTAAAGTCGAAGCTATTTGATCCTAAGAAAATGACCTCGTTTATACTTTTATTTTTCTCTATTTGTCTCGTTCTTTACTGTAAAGAAATAATGTTTGCTTTTTCTGTAAAGAAAATAAGTCGTTATATCAGCTTTCCACTTTTTCAATTAATTTTCCAATCTTAAAAAAACAATTTAAATTATTTTTTTATTTCTTAACTTTCAGTCCGTGCTTTCAGTCCGTGGAATTGCTATATACAGACTGGGGTGTACAAACCTCTATTCGCTGGCTTGTCTCTAAACTAATGTAAATACAATTGCATGTAAGGACCATATCACTGAATGAATTTAACCATAGTATTAAATAAATAGTTTCACGTATTTTTGGTTGTTCGTAGCATATGACAAACTCAACTTGTATTTATCCTTTTTTCTAGGCAAAAGGTGGAAACTGATAGTGGATTGAGTTTCACCACTCTACGGTAGTCCGGTTTCCCGTATCTACTCCATCTTTGTCACTTACCACACTGGCATACTTATTTAGAAATTTATTCCATCGTATAAAAACATACAGGTTGTATACAATACTAATATATCTAATCATTTTCGATGTGATCAGTCAACGTAATTAAAAGGAAAACCAGTCAAAATTCTAGATGTAAATACAAATATGAAGAAACAAATTGTTTTTTTTTATAAGAAAAGAAACAAATTGTAAGGGAAAGCATATTTAATGGCAACCACGAGTCAGTGGTCGGATGGTACATGGCATTCCAGGATCCCAAAGGGATCTGAGTTCGAATCCGTTGCTATTCAGATTACCCTGATTTGTGGTCACGTGGATATGGACCATGCTTTCGACCCATTTGAAAATTCGGAAAAAAGGTCCATCCGTAAACTGCATTTCCCTTGGGGATTAGTGTGGGTCTCGGCCCGGGATACCCCCAAGTTTTTTTTTTTTTTTTTTTTTTTTTTTTTTTTTTTTTTTTTTATCGTCAGATTACCCTGATTTTTTTTTTATACCCCCAAACCTAATTTATCGTCCTCCGCCGTTTCGAGATCCGCCTGCCTCCCCGGTGCCAATCGGTGCTGTGGGAGGGCTCTTGTCGACCCCGCCACATCCAAATCCACCCCTGGCGTGAAGACTGTTGGTGATGTGACTTTGTCTCGGGTCGCCGTCTTCAGAGATGGTGTGCTTCGACTCGTCGAAGTTAAGAGGGGTTTTCGTCGCGGTGCTTCTAGTGACTGTGCCGCTGCTTCAACCTTCTCATCACCGAAGAAATCGTCTCCTCTCCCAACGCCGGTTCTTCTCTCCGGTAGAAATGTCGCTGTGGCCTCCGCTTCCAAAGGCTATCTGGGTATGCGTCGCCTGAGTTAGAGGTCCCGGGACCTCGGACTGGTTGAGATAGAGACATCTCTGACACTCCGTCAAGTCAAGATTAGGCGGTTAGCTACAGAGTGATGCATTAATTTAGCTCCTCTCCCCTCCTTTGTTGTTGGTGTTGGCGTTGCTTGTTGTTTGGATTGGAATGCAGGTTGAATTGTCTCAGGTTGTGGAGGTTCTCGGTCTTCTTGGAGCTCGGGTTAACACGGTGCGGCTGGAGGAGGTAGTAAGTCTCGGGAGATGGTGATGCTGCCCCTTTCTCTGTACCGACTTAGAGGGCGAGTCGGTCGAGATGGTTGAGCGCTATTAAGCACCCGTGGTGTCTGTTGTCTTGTCTTTTGCCAAAATTTGGGTTTAGTTCATTGTCCCAGCTCGGACCTGAGGACAGTCCTTGAGCGGGCGTGGTTCTGTTCCTCGGAGGAAGGCAAATTGGTTCAAGCAGCCGTATGAATCAGCTTCCCGCCAGCGTAGTGTTCCTCGTGTTTTTAGTTGCATGGGTCTCTCTTACATGCCTGTCTCGGTTCAACCTTCCATCCTGTTACTACAAGTTTGTATCAATACTTGATGTCCTGTTCGCTCCACAGCTGAACGGTTTCAAGTTTGATTGCTTTTTGCTTTCATGTTTTTTCTTTTTTTGCCATGAAAGTAAGTTCTAGAGGTCTTATAGATTGTTCATCACATCTTGTAAGTCTCAACAATTTCATTTCTGAAATGATATTTACCATTTAGCAAAAAAAAAAAACAGTATGCTCATGTAAGATTATGATGAGCTGGGTGAGGATTAAAACATTACAATAGAGAAACAATTACAGCATATAAAAAAAGGTTGTGTAATAAGTGTCACTATTTTATGCCATGTTCGGAATCGTGCTAGGCGTGAGTCGGGCGGTCAGTATGAGCCTAGAGAGTTGTAGAAAAATCGGAGATTAATCGCCGATTAATCGGGGATTAATTTTTAATGATTATTTAATTTTCTGTTAAATTATAGATATATATGAATGCTTTCCGTATACAGCAATGATATTTATAATGGCAGAATGGTTTCTGAAGCTGGATTCCAGGCAGCAAATAGCGGGTTTGATACCAGTGTTGTGCATTTCGCGATTTTTTTTTTTTTTTTCATTAATGGCATACTTGTAATTTTATCTTCTTCTTCCCTAATATGTTGTAGGGTTTCGCAGAAAAAATTGCAGAGCCGCCGTATCTTATATTTCACCGATTTCATCCATTTCTTTTGCGTTTTTCTAGATGTTCATGCTTAATATTCATAGATTTATCATTTAGCACTCGATTTTGAGTTCAAAACCTCAAAAACACGAACTTTTTTTGACGAGCCCGAGTTATTGACCGAACAAGACGAAATCGCCTCGCTTACCCTCCGCCTAACGTTTCTCTGCTGCTTAATCGGCCGGTGCGGCCGCGTTTTAGAACCTGATTTTTATGTATAGACGTCTTTATAGAGGTTTGGTGTATATAGAGACACCAAGACAAGAGAGACGCATTGAAGATTGAAGTCATATTATAGATTCCAAAACGTCAAAGGCTTAGGTTTATTTTCCTGGTGTCTTCTATTAATGGGATTGAGGAGCAAGGGAACCACATGTGATACATGTCATTGTTTTGCTATAATCGTGACAAGAAAACTTGACCAGGAAATTAAGAAAATAGGCTATTTAGTATTTTGTTTTGTATCTAAATTAATAAAAACAAAAGGCATATAAATTAGAATAATTTTTAATTAAATAGAATGATTTGTTGCTGTTTATTTAATATAGTTAAGAGTCGGAGAAAGAGGGTAAAAGAAAAGAAGGGGTAGCTATCATGGGTGGATTAGTTAAAAGGAGAGCCTCTGCTACGCTATAGGGGTTGAAGTGATAGAGAAGGCATACATACATAGATTACTTTCACCTTCAACATCACCACTACTATCACCATAACCCACCACACTTCCTCTATCTCTCTCTATCTATCTAGAAAAGGAGTAGATTCTCTGTTTTTTCTTTTTCTTTTTTTTCAATCTACTTGCTGCTGATATTGATGATTTAATAGCTCCTGATTTTTTTACGGTGGAGATTCTGTTTCAACTCCTCTGCATTTTCCGGTGAGTTACGGTGGTGCGATTGCTTTGCTTCGATTCCTTTTTTTTTCAAAACCTTCTCTATCGGAGGAGCTATATTACGTATTATCCTCCTCTGCTTCTTCTACGAACTTATTTTTTAAAAATATATATAGAGGCGTCGGTGACTTTTCGTTATCAGAGATGGTGACTGTAAAACGTCGGTGAAATAGTTTTTCTAACTATTATAATGGTGCGGTTACCTTTTGTGCCATTTGTATTCGGTTTTGGCGTTCGAATCCTGAATTCGAGTTAGTAGTAGTAATGGCCCTTTCTTATTTTTTTTTGTCGTGATTCCACCTTGAAATCGGTTTTTGGAGCTATTCCATTATTAGTTTCAACTTTCTAGATTCCACTCGTTTACAAGTGTGTGTTCAAGCTCTCTTCGTAATCAGAATCATACTCCTTTCTCCCTTTTTTGTTTTGTTTTCGTTCCTTCGTCTTCTTCGTTTGGACTTGAAATTGAATTATCTCAGTGGATTGCGATCGTTCGTAGTTTTTGCTTCTGGATCTCTGAATTTTTAGTTTCCTTTTTTGGCATTTTCTTTCTCGTTTGACTTTAGTACTTGTTCTGGAAACTTCATTGTTATTCTCCGTGATCCGAATTTTTGTTTTTTTTTTAAATAACTGAGAAATATTTGGATGTTGTGTAGATGGATCGTAAGAGTTGGCCATGGAAGAAGAAATCCTCTGAGAAAACACCGCCTACAGTCACCACCGAGGTTCTTGACCAACACCACCACGTAACTAACTAACTTCACCTCTCTCTCTTGATTCTCTCAGTTTGTTTTCCTGATAATTGATAATTAAAAAAAATATTAAACAGGAGAATGGGAAGAAGGCGAGCTACATCCAGATCTCCTTCGATCAATACTCTCATTTCAACGCTTTGAAAGACCAAGTTCACAATTACGAACAACAAGTCTCAAACCTAGAAGATCAGATCAAGGATCTCGACTCCAAGCTCTCCACAGCTAATGCAGATGTTACTGCCAAGGAGCTTCTCGTCAAACAGCACTCCAAAGTCGCTGAAGAAGCCGTCACTGGTATATATAATATATATATATTATGATATTATTTAAACGGGAAAATCGCATAAAAAACCTTCAAAGTGTCACTTACTAGCACTTTAAACCTTGAAGTTTTTTCACTAACATTTTTAACCTTCAAAGTGACTTTTGTATCATAAAAAACCTCCAAATCAAAAAGTTGACCTGTTCAGCAGGAAATTTTTCAAAAATAATTATTTAATTAATAAAATAAAAATAAATAAATAAATAAATCCAAATAATAAATAAAAATCGAAACCTTAATAAAATGCACAAAAATGAAAATATAATAAAAATTGAATAAATATTTTAAAAATTAAATAATTTTATAAAATTTTAACAAAATAAAAATAACTAAAATTGTAATAATAAATAAGATTAAATTTAAATAGAGAAGAACTAAATAAAAAGTTCAATTTTTTAAAAAAAAATTCAAAAATTTTACGATTTTTTATTTAATTTATGATTTTTTATTAAATTTTACGATTTTTGTTTAATTTTTTGATTATTTAACTAATTAAATAATATTTTAAATAATATTATTTAATAAGTAAAATAAACAAAAAAATAAAAAACCAGAAAATTAAACAAAAATCGTAAAATGTAATAAAAACTAATAAATTAAATAAAATTAGAAAAAATTAGAAAAATCAGAAAATTAATTAATATTTAGAAAATTAAAGTTCAAAAATAAATGAGATCAAATTAAAAAAAAACATAAAAATAAAAAATTCATATATTTCAAAAAAAATGAAAATTCAAAAGTTTTGAAAAATATTTTTTGTCATTTTTAACGATGATGTTGGAAACTATCATTGGAGATATGGGCCATATAACCAAAGTATCAGCATATCAAAACCGATCGGGTATTTTGATAGATCCAAAACCGGTCGGGTTCGGGTTTTTCGGTTCGGGTTCGGGTTCGGTTCCGGATTATGGATAATATGCCCAGGCCTAGATATGGCAATTATCGCCATTGTTAATGGTTATGTGAGAAACCATCATCGTAACTAGTGAATTTTGAATTTTCTATTTTCCATTTTAAAAAAAAATTGTGAACTTTTTATTTAGTTCTTCTCTATTTAAAATTTAATTTTATTCATTATTAATTTTTAGTTATTTTATTTTTTTAATACTTTAGAAAATAATTTTAAAAATATTTATTTAATTTTCTAAAATTTTAATTTTTTAAATTTTTGTAAATTTTATTAAAAATTTCGACTTTATTTATTTTTGGATTTTTATTTATTTATTTTGTTTATTTTATTAATTAAATAATTATTTTTGAAAAATTACCTGCTGAACCGGTCAACTTTTTGATTTGGAGGTTTTTTATGATACAAATGTCACTTTAAAGGTTAAAAGTGTTAGTGAAAAAACTTTAGGGTTTAAAGTGCTAGTAAGTGACACAGAGTTGTTTTTTTTTCCTTCTTTTGATTAATTGTTTTTATTTTATTATTTTTCAGGATGGGAAAAAGCTGAAGCAGAAGCTTCCTCATTGAAAACATCTCTGGAAACCGTTACGCTCGCCAAGCTAACCGTTGAAGACAGAGCTGCGCATTTAGACGGAGCTTTGAAGGAGTGTATGAGACAGATAAGGAGTCTAAAAGAAGAGAACGAGCAGAAGCTGCACGACGTCATCTCAACAAAGACCAACCAGATGGACAAGCTCAGAGACGAGTTCGAGTACAAGATCCGCGAGTTCGAGCAAGAGCTGCTACGCTCCGGGGCCGAGAACGACGCGCTCTCTAGGTCGCTGCAGGAGAGGTCCAACATGCTTATGAGGATACGCGAGGAGAAGTCTCAGGCTGAGTCTGAGATCGAGCATCTCAAGAATAACATAGAGTCTTGTGAGAGGGAGATTAATACTCTCAAGTACGAGACTCACGTGATCACCAAGGAGCTCGAGATCAGGAACGAGGAGAAGAACATGAGCATGAGGTCAGCTGAGGCGGCGAACAAGCAGCATCTGGAAGGTGTCAAGAAGATCGCGAAGCTGGAAGGTGAGTGCCAGAGGCTAAGGACGTTGGTGAGGAAGAAGCTTCCAGGTCCTGCGGCGCTTGCGCAGATGAAAATGGAGGTTGAGAGTTTAGGGGGGAGAGGAGAGTATGGAGATCACAGGCAAAGGAGGTCGTCACCGGCTAGGCCGTCTAGTCCTCTCATGTCACCAATGTCAACACATCATCAGATGTCAGAGTTCTCGCTCGACAAGTTTCACAAAGAGAACGATTTGCTGACGGAGCGGTTAGTGGCGATGGAGGAAGAGACCAAGATGCTTAAAGAAGCGTTGGCGAGGCGTAACAGCGAGCTTCAAGTGTCGAGGAACCTCTGTGCCAAGACGACAAACAGGGTTCAGACGTTGGAAGCTCAGATGGTGATGATGAGTAAGAGTAGTCCAACGAAGAGTGGGTTTGACGTATTCTCTCACCAGAATGCTAGTAACCCTCCAAGTATGGCTTCGATGTCTGAGGACGGAAACGAAGATGCTAGAAGCATCGCTGGGTCTTTGATGTCTGAACTCTCTCAAACAGCTAAGGATAATAAAAACAGTGCCAAGATGAAGAAGACAGAGAGTGCTAACCAGTTGGAGCTTATGGATGATTTTCTAGAAATGGAGAAGCTAGCAAATGACTCTGAAGCTGAGGTTTCACCAGCGACGCAGCTGAAGCAAAGAATCTCCACTTTGCTTCAGTCTCTCCCCAAAGATACCGCCTCTGAGAAGATTTTGGCAGAGGTACAATGTGCTATTGAAGATGCGGGTAGTGTTGCTAAGCTGCCTTTTGAATGTGATGAACCTAATGTTGCTATGCCAAATGAGACCACAGAGGAGAACGTTACCGTCGTTGAGGTAATAATAACACAAGAACTGTCTCATGCTCTATCTCAGATATACAACTTTGTTTCCTATCTTGGGAAAGAAGCAACGCAGTGTCAGGACACATTCTCACAGAAAGTTCAAGAGTTATCTGTCACATACGACAGAGTCTTGAGCAAGGAGAAGACTCTAGAGGACTTTCTGTTTGATCTCTCACGAGTTTTAGTCGATGCTAGCGAGCTGAAAATCAATGTGTTGTTGGGATATAACCCGTCTGAAGTGGAGATTCAAAGTCCAGATTGCATCGATAAAGTGGCTCTACCGGAGAACAAAGCACATCTTCGGAAAGATTCATCAGGTGAACATGGTTGTTCTCAGAGCTCTGATTCCGAGATTCCAGATGACTGCAACGGTACATCTGGCTATGATGCCAAGCTCTCAGCAGCAGCAGCTTGTAAGTTTACATTAGAAGAGTTTGAAGAGTTGAAACTGGAGAAAGAAAAGGCAGAGACCAACCTTGCAAGCTGTGAAGCAGATCTCGAAGCAACCAAGTCAAAACTACAAGAAACAGAGCAGCTTCTTGCCGAGGTCAAATCAGATTTGGAATCTGCTCAGAAGTCTAATGGCATGGCCGAGACTCAGCTTAAATGCATGGTGGAGTCGTATAGATCTCTTGAAACTAGATCAGCTGAGCTGGAAATTGAGTTGAGTTCCCTGAAAAGCAAGATCGAGAACTTAGAAGATGAGCTTCATGAAGAAAAGGAAAATCACCGTGAGGCTTTAACCAAATGCCAAGAACTCGAGGAGCAATTACAAAGGTATGTTAAAAACTAAACGTTGCTCTCTTTTCTTTCACCGTAAAGTCTCTAACTTTGCTTCTCTACAAAACTTCAGGGACAAGCAAAAGTGCCCGACTTGTTTAGTTACTGAAGCTGATCCTAAAACCAAACAGGTAACTTTCGAAAACAAAACTTCATTTACTATCTAACCAAGACGGTCATTTTTTAAATCTTGTGTTTATGGAATGGTTACAGGACAATGAGCTAGCAGCTGCAGCAGAGAAGCTACAAGAGTGTCAAGAGACTATATTGCTTCTCGGGAAGCAACTCAAATCCATGTGTCCTCCCACAGAACAGGTTGCTTCGTCTACAAGCCAAGAACAAACCCTAAACCTAGAAGAAGACAACGAATACGCAACTACAAGTCCTCAAGGCAACAGAATGAGCTCGCCGTCAGAAACACCAGCGATGCCTACGATGAGATCTCCGGTAGGGTCAAAACATAGACACACCAAGTCAAACCCATTATCATCATCGTCCTCGTCGGGACTTACCCCTGAGAAACACTCTAGAGGATTCAGCAGGTTCTTCTCCTCTAAAGCAAAGTAAACAACAACAACAAAAAGAGAGAAAAATAATCTATAAATCTAACTATGTTGTATATCGTATCTATTGCTGCTATATATACGGTATTTTTACTATGTGGGAATGTTTTTTAACTTTAGTTTTTTTCTTTTTCTTTCCGTAATGACAACAAGTTTGGTGTTGATTTCTACGGCGTGTAAATGTCAATCTACCCATCTCTGTATTGTTTTTTTTTATGTATAAGGTTTCTAGAAAAATACATTAATTAAAAAAATGGAATTCTCATTTTTGAAATTAAATTTAACTTTTGAACTAAGCCCAGCCCAATAAATTCGTCTCGTGGGCAACTTTTATGGCACTTTGTCAATCGCATGATCGCGTCACTACTCCTATTTTCAGTTGAATCATCGCTTTTTGTAGTTAAGAAGGGGGAAAGTATTAGTGTATCTTCATTTCATTTGTTACATCTCCTCGGTTGGCAAACAGAATACAAAGATCTTCGAATAGCTAGTTCGTGAACTTGAATTTTAACTCGATTCTTTACTATAGAAATAGAATAATAGTACGTCCCAACTCCCAACAGTTGTCCAGAAATAATCAACAATAAATCGAATTTGAAGGCCGGAATCAAAGTTTGAATTCGAAGTTTAGTTTTATAAAATAATAAATATGGGTTTCTGTGGTTGCCAATAAATGATTGTAAACCCATCAGAAAGTATACCAGGAGTGAACATTCGGATACATTGATTAGGGTTAACAATCTTAATTGTGGAAATGAAACTATAATTCTTTATTTTTCCAGCAATTAGGGTTTAGTTTATTCAAATCCGATATTTTCAAGCTTAAATAATGCTTGATTTTATAAGGCTATCACATATTCATATGTACCAGAATAATCCACCGATCATTCTATTACTTCTGACCCTAGCTAGTTCAATTCACATGCACCCTCATCCACCGTAGCTAGTTCGAGTCAGAAAACTTATAACGTATATATGTATAAATAATAATTAAATTACACTTACAAGAGCTTCTTCCATTATTTTCAACAGTTTATAGTAAAATCTTTACACGATTTCTCATAGAACTAAAAAACTTCCACTGATGCAAAAGTTATACTGATCAAATAATTAGCCAATTAATTTATACTTTACGAATGGATGAACTTAACTGACAAATTTAAACCCACAAACGCATTTAATCTTAGCTAGTTTTTCTTCTTCTGAAACTCGGACAAATGTATATGTGTGTGTCAGTTTGTGTTTTGCTAAGTCGTTGTCATTGGAGACAGCTAATATTAAGATTTGGTTGTAATTTGTATTTCCGTTAATTAGCCCAACATATAAATATTGGGCGCTATTAATTAAGATTTGTTCAACCAGAAATAGAAAAGATTTTGAATATGACATACGTATTACCTAATGTATTATGAAAATGTGACTTTGATGGATTCTTAGTCGTTTCTCTCTGTTTTTGTGATTTTCTCAACCATTTTTTTTGTTT
The DNA here is from genome assembly GCF_000801105.2 of Raphanus sativus. Classification (NCBI taxonomy): domain Eukaryota; kingdom Viridiplantae; phylum Streptophyta; class Magnoliopsida; order Brassicales; family Brassicaceae; genus Raphanus; species Raphanus sativus. Next base: position 8,656,200 of record NC_079511.1, on the reverse strand, counting down.
TCTTGGTTTTTAAAGATTGCGTAGCTTTCCTTTTTTTTTTTTAACAAACGTAGCTTTCTTACTTCACTAAAAATTGTATGCGCTATCAATTTACTATCCACCACCATAATTCTCTTCTATTAGACACTATACGTTTCATGAAGCAACGGCCAACTGAAAGAAATCTTATACATTTCTTCATAACTGATTGCAGGCCTGAGTGATTGAAGCATATTCATTTGAAGTTTTTAAAAGTATATTCATACTAAATTACTAATATAGCAGTTTTGCAGGCACCACGTACTACTATTTCTCTCCATCAACGATATAACCGTATAGAATTTAAATTGTGGTTTTTAGGAAGTTAGGTATTGCGTTAAAAAAAGGAAGTTGCGTATGTTGACTGCCTAGCTTCCAAAAAAAAATATGATTCAAAATTCTAGTGCAAGTTAACACCACATTATGTAAGTTTTTGTTAACGGAACATTAATGCGAGCATAGTTTAAATTTTGTTGAGAAATAGTTGTTGATAAAGAATCATCCTTATTTATCGTACTCCTAAGGTCCTCCTTTTTTTTCAAATACTTTGAAGGCTCCGTCGAACGTTAGTATTTTAATCCGTAAATAATTTCGTTAAAATTATGTTGGAAAGAAAAAAGCGTGAGTTAGTGTGATGGTTAACCTGAGACTCGTGATCATTTCTTTCATCACTGCTCTTATACTTCGGCACTCTGGACACTAAGCGCTGCAAAGGTTGATATCTCCTCCCCTGCATATTGGACAAGAATGGTTAGTGTGATGGTTAACCTACCTATCACAAAATCACGGAAGGCAAAAACACTGCTTACTCTGCTTGTATGGAAAGCGACCCTCTACTAGCTCTAGCATGAAAGGAACAGCCGCCTACATACAAACTCCTTCCGCTCTGTCGACTCTTTCTTCTCAGGCTGGGACAGACAAATCAGGAATCGAATATCTAGCATCCGTTCTATTAATCCACTGCTGTCTTCGAAGATGATGCAACTCTGGCTCTGATCAACTGCTGGGATCTCTCCATCGTTTCAACTTCTGCATCGTTCTTCTCTAGAATATAACGACACTTTACAAAAATCATCTGTTTGGGTTTTCTCAATTTTGGGTAATTAGGTTCTTGGGTTCTTTATTATGAGTTTTAACTATGGGTCTGGCCTGGTGTAACTAAAAGCTTAAGGGCTTTGTAAACATTTTTATTTTTTCTCTTTATAAGAAAGCCATGTTACAAAAAAAAAAACGTGATTTTTTTTTTTTTGGTCGAAAACGTGAGTTCTTATGATTGTAAGGTTTTAAGGAAACTCGACCGTCCGTTAAGTACCGTACGGTCGGGGAAAATGGCATATAGGTGAAACATAAATGAAAGAGCATGCGATATGTTCAAAGTTCGTGTTGAATCTAAGCCGTCAAAAGACCAAAAAATGTGTGCCATCACGTACCATTCTTGACAATAGGATCATAACTCCAAGACATATTGCAGGGATCTAATTTTTAGATTTCAAAATTGTGGGTACCACTTGCATGTGCTATATCTCAGACGTTGATATGGTATTGATTTATAAACCAGTCACTTTAAAATATTCTACAGAAATGTATAATGCTTTGCAACAGTTCATTATCATACTTTTCTTTTTGTAATAAGAGCTTGTTTCTGTATATGTACTAGTAAAAAAAGTTGTCAGGGGACTACTATTTTACAGTTGATACTTGATAATCAGTGATCTATATTAACTGTAATCATATTAACACAGTTCGATGATTCCGAAGATCGACGAATTGTACTTAGTATTTCTTTAAGAAACATAAAAAAAATTCCATTTTTTTAAACACAAAAAAATAGATTAGCTATTGCTTTATTATAATAATAAAGATTTAACTATTCCCACTGACTCGTATAATTTAGAGCAAATCGTGGAACCTTTAACTTTTATCCCAGTCTGCGTACCAGCTAATTAACAACATTTATTTGTAGCAAATATGGCCTGCTTCTGCATGCGTGTGTTACGGAGTGTATCTTGAGAAGGTTATGGTCCTCTGGATACACATTTCAATACTTTCTTATAACGAGTTTCAATTTTCAACAGTTCTTAACGGCTGAAACTGCCTATTCCAAAAGAAGGCGTCCTTTTGATTACTTTCCTGGACGAGCTCGCACAATAAAGTTTTATATTGTTGTCCTTAAAGAATAATTTAGAAAGTCGAACAAGTACCAAATTCATTTCATATTATATGCAAATGATCTTCCATGTGTTCCAGTCGTGTGAATGAAATAAGTTTATATATCCCAATTGGACCCAAATATTTGTTTTAATAAGACATGTATATAGACTATATTAGTTAATGTATTCTTTAAATGGGAAGTGTTATGCAGTAGTATATGTATATAGCCGTTAAAACCAAAGAAGAAGAATATATATATATTACACATTCACTGACAGAAAATAGAAAACACAAATTATAAGAAGAAAATCAAACTGCCATGAAGAGAAAATAGAAAACACATTCTATCATCCTCCGCAAGCTTTCTGTTCAATCGACAGTCTACCACCTGTGGAGACAGAGGAACAACGTCTACCATAACAATATTATCATTCCACCAGCGGTAGTTGCAAGGATGATATATAGAGAAGTGAAGAACACGGTTCTGGCTAGGAGGGACAGAAAGCAATTTCGAAACCTCCTGTCAAGTTGGTTAATCTAATTTGTAGGCATTTTAAGCTCTTTTTGCTCCATCCTGTTTTTTCTTCTTTTTTGCCAGGATAGAGTAGTCTGTAGATTTAACTTTTTGTAAAATCTTGAACATCATTAATATGATATTAGCATTCTTAGCAAAAAAAAAAAAGAAAATATATATCAGACTATTTTCTTAATTACTCCTTGCAAAATCCAAGATAATAACCAAAAACGATTTTATTGATAATTCTTAGAGGCATCTCTCCTAATGGATACACTAACCCGATATTATCCCAGGTTATCTAAAGATTAAACGCTAAATAAAGCTTAGTCCTCTAAAAGTACAAAAAACCAACAGACCCTAAATATATGTTGATCAGAACATGGAGGTGATAATGGATTTGAAAGCTACTTCCTCACAAGGAATAGTGAGGCCCATGTCGTGATCGAAGCCAAACTCTTCCTCAGCTTGTTGTAGAAGAAGCTTAAATTCAGGTCGGGTCAAAAATGAAATGTGTAAAACATACCTGACCCGATTCTCCCCTACGTAGACCACGAAGTGACCTTTGGGCACATCTAGAGGAAATGATTCACCATCTTGTTCCTGTTCATCATTATATTCACTACTCTGTTTCTTCCCCAAACTTGAGCACCTCTTCAAAATTTGCTTTATCATAGTGGTTTGGGTTAGCTTGCTCGCGGTCAACATTTTAATCGCCATTGTCTTTGAATCCTTTGGAATAAAATGTGTGTGTTTTTATTCGGAAAACAATCTCGAGATTCTTTGTTTTGTATTTGCAATATCTCCTTGTGTGTTTTATATAGAACTCTTTATCTTCCTGTTAGGGGTGTGGAAAGAGTCAGAGAATGAATAATGGTTTCTTGAGTTGTGGTTGTGGGGTATTTATTGATGGTTTTACTAAGTATATATAGAGATATACACATATATGTAGACTGTGAGTTCCCTGAAAACGTTATATTCTTGGTGTAAGAAAGTTATACACGACTCTATAAAATCAGAGAGATTAATAATGTGTGCTAAAGTTACGAGCCAATATCCTACTATTGAAACTGGGGAAATTTTTCACGTTTTGGAAAAAGTATTAGGCAATTATATAACTACGGAATTAGATCCGTCATATGACTCATATCTATCATTTTTCTACTATGTAACGGCATGGTGTTGTTGATGCTTACATAACTACGTGCTTGAACCAAACAAAACTTCAAACCTTATAAGGGGATAAAAATGAAATGATTTACACAATCTGGTAAAGTTTTGATCATTTGATGGATTATACCATCGCAATATCTTTGTACAAAATGGGAGTATCTAGCTATTTATAAACATGTACATATATGCATATATACACATTAAAGAGAGGAGATTTTGAGGCATCGGGTGATGAAGTAAGGTGTGTTTGTCTGCTACAAAACAGATACTTTGTACCATATATATTTATCTGTTGTACTGTTAGACATTTTATCTTTTTCGAAAAAGATAAAAAATTGTTTAAAATATATTTTCTAATCCTTAAAAATTATAAAAATGTAACTAGTGCATCTATAATCGGCTTTAATTTATTCTCTTAATATATATGAAAAACTGGAGAAAAAATCTAAATTTGTTAGAGAACTGAGAGAACTTTTTGGCTTTAAAATTGAGAACATAGCATATATAGGATGTTATAAAACTAGAAAGTGACTCTTTCATCTGGTTTAGCTTTAGAAACATAGCATATATAGGATGTTATAAAACTATAGTAAATGCAGATTAATGGTACAAATTAGTTGCAGATGCTGCATCTAACTTTCAAACTTGATGTTTACAAAAAAAAAAAAAACTTTCAAACTTGATTGGAAATAGTTAATTTTCTAACTAACTTTCGGCTCACACAATAAAAATGCTCTCCAAATATAATTTGGTTGCCAACATATACACTCAGCACAAAATTTTAATAGTCAAACGAGTATACGTAGAATAATATATAGCCGCACGGTTACGTACGAGAAGTTTAAAGCATAGTTGCAGTAGTTAGTTTATTTGCATGGCTACAAAGACTAGATTACAAACTAAACAAAAATTCGACGTCCGTAATTTCCAAGAAGAAAAGAATAACTAAAATAGCATTATAAAAAAGAACCCAATAAGATGAATCCGGGTTAAAATCCCACCGGCCACACGGATATGAGTTATTGATTTCGACTCATTTGAATGTCCAGGAGAGAGTCTATCCGTGGGCTATACCTCCGGATTGAGGTTAGGCTTATGTCATCATTGACCCGGGTTTAATCCTTTTTTCAAAGCTTGTTACAAAAAAAAAAATTATAAAAAAGAATTACGGAAATGGAAATGTGGTTAGCTAATTTTATCCTAAACATTCGTTTTGAACGTAATAAATTAACATGCACAAATAGTGAAATCTCTTTAATATAAATTTGGCACGTATTAAAATTATACACGAATTCGATGGTGAGTTATTTAAAAGAAGTTTATGAAAAATGGTGTTTTTGGCAAGAACGATTAAGCAGAGAAAACCATAGTTTTGTGCCGGAAAACTGTGCGTTGTGAATGCTTTTCTCGATCTTCGATTGTCTTTTTATATACAAATTTTCTTTCATTGTAATCCATCACCACCATAAACTATCAAGTACCGTCCTTAGTCCTTCACGTATTTCAATTTCAATATCTACAAGCTCAGACTAACTGATGATTAATAACCAAGAAATGGTAGCAAATCGGTGAGATGGTGTAAAGGACAATTTAATGCAAATGCGAAGGACGAAGGCCAGTACTCTAACCAATTAAGGGTTTCTCAATTAATATTCATGCCAGGATGCACATGCACGTCCCAAAATATCCCATTTGTTTTCTATTAGTATATTTTATTTATTGTGTTTGGGAAAAAATGAGATTCATGTAAAATATAAATTTTTGAAGTTAATACCCGCCGTAAAGCTTTTGAAAACGGAAAATTGTTTAAAATAATAGAAAGAGAAGAACAGTTTAGAAAATTAAATGACAGCAGCGTGTGGCCACTGGAGTATTTATATGGACCCCCAGTCCCCGGAGATTAAAAGCTGGATTATCAAAAAGACATTATAAAATTAATGTTTTGCACTAGAAAAGATTTTTAAAATGATGTTTTGAATTCAGCTAAGAAAAGACATTACCAGTTCTTTTTGAAGAAGCTAAATAACTCATTTATTTTTAGTTTTTTTTTCTTGCTAAAGTTTGGTGATACTAAGTGAGTATTTTCATTTATTAAAAAGAAAATAGTTTGTGGTAAAAAAAAAAGAGAAAATAGTTTAATTTTGCGTTTAGTGGTCCAGTAGGACATGGAATTCGTGCTAGGTCGTTCTGCATCACGTGAATGTGAGGTAAGCAAACTAGCTAAGATGCAAATAATTTAAATCGTTGCAGTTTAGTAGTTTTTTTTCTAACAACAGCTTAGTAGTTTTGTTTATGTTCCAGTAACAGAAAACCCAGTCGTACAAGTCTATTTTTCTTAGCAAATTATCAAAAAGAGAAAGTATATGTTTCTCTGAATCTACCTTAATAATAATATTGAGTGATATATCTTCGATAGTAGCATTGACTCCTTTTACCTTAATCTACCTTTTAATAAGAAAACGACAGAAATATATATAAGTTCGTGACTAATTATACTTATCTAACTAATAATATTTGAGATAAATAAAACTATTTATAAAATCAATGTAGTTTCAAAATACTGTCTTAGGAAATTATTTTTGTCAGACAAAAAACTCTAGTTAGAAGAGTAGCTGTCGGTCTTCTTTCTCTTGCTCCGGTGGTTGGTGGTTTTCACCACCACCGGAAACGGATAAGATTCTGGGGAAAGAGGCTCTCAAAGCTCTTTACTACCGGCTTTCTGTCTCCGGAAAGGGATGGTTCTTCTAACATCTCTATCGTCGGCTTTGTGTCTCTAGGAAGGATGGTTTTTCTAGCATCTCGATCACCGAAACTTATGTTCTTGTGTGGTGAATTAATATTAGTTTGAAGTCGTGGGAATACTGCTTTTGTTTGGTTCTTGTTGTTTCAGTCACTTCGTCGCATCCTAAGTTAGCTTTTTGGGTTCGTTTTTTGTGATTTATGTTCGCTGTGGAGGTATCTACTAGACCTTATCTTGGACCTTTATGGTTTTGGGAGATGGTTTCTAGACGAAGTAGTTAACTTGATCTTCAGTTTTTCTCTTGCGAGGAGGTGGGTAGTCTTTGTTCTGTAGATCACTTGGCTGCCTTGCGAGTGTCCGCGTGTAAGAATTGGTGGTCTTCTTTGACGTTTTCCCAAGTAGCGTTTCAAGGTCTTTTGTCCTTGTATTTTAGTTTTAGTGGTGGTTTCTGGTCATGCAAGTTTCACATGGATAGCAGCTGCTGGAGTTGGTGTAGATTTGACCTCTCGATTGTTTCTGATGTTACTGGTTCTAATATGGCTTGGTGATATTCCCTTCAGGGTTGGGACTGCTCAAGACATTTGTTCTTTAGGTTAGCTCCATTGATATCGAATTCTTCTCGAAAGGTGGAAGGAATAGATTTGTGGACATATATGGGTTTTAGGCTCAGTTTATGTCTTTGTTTTATTTTGTTTGGTTTATATTTTTTGTTTTTGGTTTCTTATCGACACTATGTATCTCAACTTTCTTCGAGTTAAAAATAAAATAAAATCAATGTAGTTTGTAATTAATTTTTATATTCAAATAAGTATAATTGTATTATAATTGTAAAGTGATAATTTTACGTAACAAATAAAAATTAGAATGATATTTATTATAAAATAAAAGAAATATATTTATACGTGTGAATAAATACATTAAATAGTGGATCCCACCAAATTTCAGATGAGGATGCTGATATATACAATACAGCTATTCAAGTTCTAAAACTTATGACTTTAGTCAATATGTTATTAGGCTTAGCAGCCATTTTTAAAAATTAGTTTCAGAATTAGCAAATCAGCAGAAAAACTTCGTCGGGCAAGGAGAATGCTTACCTGCAATACAGGGTTCTGACGTATTATTATATTAGCTTAGCAGCCCATTTATATTTTAGGTGGAAAAACATTGATTTCTCTCTCATCTAAACCATCCTTAACAAGAGAAAGATTTTGAATCGTCTATGTAATCTTCCTAATGATTATAATATCATAATAAATCAGTGTTAAAAAATAAACAAGAGAAGGATTCTCCATGACTTCCTCTGAAATTTGGGAATATATTGGTGGTCTCGATCATGTAAGAAAAGATAGAAATCATACATTTAAAGTATCAAAGAAGAGTGGGAGGAAAATTAAGTTCTGCACAAGGGAAGTTTTCGTGCTCTATGGACTGCCAGGTTGTGGTAAAACATTAGTGATAGACCGTTAAAGGTTGTAGAGGAGTTAAGTGATCAAGGCTTGAAGGTGGATGAACCGAATTAGAAGGAGGACGCGGACAATCTTACTGAAGAGAAGCTGAGTATATAATAAAAGCTAGCTTCTTACAACTCTTTTTATGCAAATTGTAATAGTGATAACTGGTTGACGATATAAGTCATCCGTTGACCGTTACGAGTTCACGGTATTGCTAGAACGACCTTGCTTGAAAAGTTATTTGCTAGAATAGTTTGTATTACTCTTTACACACTGAAGTTCATAACAAATATTTGCCAAAGCAGTGGCTCAACGAAGTAGGAGCAATTAAGTCGGAGATTACCAAGAAAGCTATTAGGGAACTATTTAGCTGCACAAGGATTTTGCGCATTGCATAAGATTATCTGACGAGGCTGATTCATTGACAAAAAAAACGTGGAGGACAAGGTGCATGGGTTCTCGAACGGCCTTTGAATCAGTTGCTCACTGAGCTCAGCGGTGGTCAAAAACGAGATGGTGTAATTGTGATTAGCACAACGAATAGACTAGAGGTGCTGACCCTCCATGCGGTTTAAAGACCATGACCAGGCTTGGGATACATCTCTATATGCCTCTTCCTAACCCTTCTCAACGAGCTTCGCTTCAGACAACTCTAGAGTGTTCCTTTAAGCTCAGGTGTTGAGTTGGATGCTATAGGTAGAACGGAGCGTTGTGAGAATCTTATTGGATGTGATCTTAGAGCTCTGGTTGAAACAGCTGGTGTGGATGGTGAGACATGTTTGAAGCATATGATGAAGATGGATCATTTTGGTGAAAACATTCTAGATAATATAATACATACCCATCTTTTGGATTGAACTGATTTACTGAACCGATCTAAACCACAAATATTCAAACTGGATCAAGAAGCCAGAAAAAAATAAGAGTATGTCACACACAGTTCTTTAAAGAATCTCCAGCACCTTGAAAGAAGAAGGAAGAAAGAACAAAATCCGCAATAAAGATTCCGACAAGAGACATAACAACAGCAGAAGTTGTAGATTCTCCGACACCTTTAGCACCTCCCGTCGTAGTCACTCCCCAAGAACAGCTAATCACCGATATAATAGCTCCAAACACCTGAGACTTAATCATAGCACTCACAATGTCCCACGGCCTAAGCGCTCGATGAGCCGAGTCCATGATTATGTTAATGCTAATCCCATAAACCGCATCAGAGAGCAGAGCACTCGAAGCCATCCCGACGGTGAAACACATGAGCGTCAGAAACGGCAGAGCCAAACACGAAGCGATGACTCTCGGCGTGATCAGATAATCGATCGGGTCCGCTCCCAAGACACGGAGCGTATCCGTCTGCTCAGAGACTTGCATCGTCCCCAGCTCGGCTGCGAAAGCGCTTCCCATACGTCCAGCGACAACAATCGATGTGATGACCGGACTCAGCTCTCTAGAGAAGGCCAAAGCCAAGACGCCACCGATGGATCTGTTGAGGCCTAGTCTAGTAAACTCTCTAACGAACTGGATGGTGAAAGCCATGCCGACAAACGTGGAAGTCAGAAGACAGACTCCTAGAGACTTGGGTCCGGTTCTCTCCAGCTGCTGGAGAGTGTTTCTCCAGTGGATCTTGCCTTTCAGTATCCGGAGAACGACCTGTCCCGCTATGATGGGGACCGATAAGCCTCTCCATATGTATTTAGAAGGTGACCATTTACTAAATGGAAGCTCAGCTTCCGGCGGCGCGGTGTTTTCAGGGGAGGTTACTTCTTCAAACATAGACATGGATGGGTGCGAGTCATTAGCATTCAAGTTCACATATAATCTTCTTCCCCGTACAAAGTTCGAAACCCCAAAAGGCTGTTTTTTAACAGTAAAACAGACTTTTGGGGGTTTAATAGCGATGGAAGAAGCATCACACCTTGGAAGAGTTCTGCAAGTATCCAATATAACAACTTGGAATCAATCTGAACAGTGAAGCAAAGGGGAAACCTTATTATTAAAAAAAAAAAATACCTATGAGGGAAAGTCAAAGACTGATGGATACAACAAGTCTGCATCATTGTTGTCTTCTTCTTTAGGAGCTCACTGATTCAGTTCCAGCTAGCTAAAGCGTGACACCAAACGTGATTAGCAATATGACATAGAAAACACAATCGATTTTAAATCGCAGCAATTGGAAAAACCGAATATCCAAAATCAGACGCTAACGAGTCCATAACTAAGTTCCGGATCATGAACAATCAATCAATCAATCGATCAATCTCTAAGGCATTCAATTTCGAAATTCAATCTAATACTCTGAGATCAACGAATCTAGGTGAAATTTCTACAATGGAAGGGAAACCAATTAGGTTTATCAGTTCTTCTTACTTTTGAGATCAACGCAAACCTTGATAAGAGCAACTACTACTGAATAGTACCTTGAAAAAGAACTTACGTTTAGAATAGTGACGAGGCTAAGAAGGTCGAAGAAGATGGATTCATCGAGAGAAAGAGAGAGAGTAAACACATAGCTAACAAACAACCAACAGTTGCAAAGAGTATGCAGCAAAAAAAAAAAAAAAAAGTGGCAAAACACTAATTGGGCTGTAAAGCCCAACAATTTTTACAATTAAAAAAGCGTGGGCCTTCTACATCTTCCCCGCCCCGTTTTTTTAAACACAGTATAAATGTCAATTTTATATTTTCTAAGCGTATATGCAAAGATAATACGAGTATAACCGATAATTCAAGGTGATATCAGATTGGTTTGTGGAAAGAGAAATGGTGGTGGTCATGTGACAGAGAGTGTTTGTAACCTTTGTGGAGACAACAACGTTATCTTTTTGTTCAGCCGGTCCGTTCTTTAAGGGCACTCTCTCTATAATATACGCCTCTCTACGTTTTTATGTATACACATTTACCCTACTCTACACTACAGACCAAAACAATTACTTCTCCTACAAAAAATTGAGTGCTTAATTTGGGTTAATAAATAGAAGAAAAAATAAAAGAAGGGTGCACACTTTTATACGTTATGCGTATATTATATATATATATATATATATATATATGTTATGAATTATATATAGGGATAAATCATATGTGATGTGGTGCATGTGCATGGGATGGGAAGATAGGTCCCGCCGGCTGAAGAAGGCCCATAAAGCTAGTAGAAGAGGAGAGGACCACGTGGCCGGGGGGCTAGCTAGTTCTACAAGTGGAGTGGATACTAAGAAGTAGGAATGAGTTGAATCTCGTGATATCCCACTGTTTCTACTATTGGCAATGCAGTGTTGCTTTCATCTAGGGTTTCAGAACTAGCCCCCCCTTCCTTCCTTTTTTCTCACTTTACTTCGCTCACCTGTCCTCCTAGAACACCACTTATGTTCCCTTGGCTTCTATTTTTATATTATCTATTGTGTAATATCGTATAAGCTAGTTAAGCAATTACATTTTCCTTGATATATATATATATTTCCAATTTATAATGGTTTTTATCCTTTTTCACAATTCGTGTATTTGATTATCTAGCCAATGATTCCTAGAGAGAGTCTTCTCCCCAACATTTAGTATTGGATTGGATATTTATATTTGATAGAATCAATACTCAATTACTCACAATAAATGGATAATATGTTAAAGTTTAGCTAACCGTGTTCGTAAAAAGAAAACTTAACTATATATCTCTTCTTTCGTACTAATATGATATTTAACATGTTCTTCATATAATATGTATACTAAGATTCAAAAAAAAACTATCCTCTTCGTATACATATATATTTTGGTATTAACATAATATATACGAATAAAGTTTCCATATCTTAACTTTAGCAAGAAGCTTTGAGTCACTTCCTTACTTTATTCAGCAAGACAAAAAGCCATTCGTGGCGGAAAGAGCATAATTATCACTTAGCTTTAAGCTAAAAAACTGACGGTCACAGAGATTTTGATCAGTCTTATGTTAATTTCAAAAAATCTACATTTATTTATTTATTTTCTTGTTACAGTTTGGACTTTTATCATGTATATATCTCTCCTTCTTGTTGTTGTGATAATTTATAATGAGATTAGAGAAGGTATATTTCTTTTTGTCAATATGGCTCCACTCAATATTAAGATGTTATATTTGGCTCGAAAGGTTCTAGCTATGTTGAATCCTAAACTAAATTTTAAATCACGTCTGTCGTCGCTGTATATATTACGTAGTGGCCGATAAGAAAAGTGGATCTATCAAAACCCAAGATACAATTTGGACTAGTTATATATAGAAACAAACTACACTCGTTTCCATATTTTTAGGAAGAAAAATTTCAATGTTGACTAAGGGTTTTGGTGAGTATATACAAACCTTATCATTTCTCAATGATAATTGATAATTTAGATGTGTACATTCATATTCATTTAATAAATATATTTTAGCATTTAGAAAGCTAATGTAGTTCCTGGGAAGGATATTGCCTTGTAACTGTACAAACGGGGACAAATACAAGAAACAATTCTCGCTGAAAAACCATTTTGGATACTTGTGCGAGATGAAATGCCGGTATGTAATTAGACTAGATGGTTTGGTTTACTCGTACTATCCCGTAATATGCTTTTCTGGTACAGAATTCAATGTAGAATAACAACATGAGATATGATGAACAAATGGAATTTGAATACGTTATGTATCTTGTGTCAAACCCTAATGAAAGACCATTTGCAAACTATATCAATGTCATATGTATCCCTTCTGCACAAAATTTATTATCATGTCAAAGAAAAACTATGATCATATAAAATCAATTTTATCACTAGAGCAATCCCTTTTTATATCTCATATTTTTAACATCATAGCCATTCACAACAGAGTTTTTAGCTTGCAAACATCCTAACTCCTAAGTTAGCAAACTTTCTCAATGTTATAAAAAATTATTAACAATGCCAAAGTAACATGTGTTCATCATCAATGCTAGCCAACTAACCCAAACAAAACGCATGTATATACTAGCTAGCAAGGATAATGATTGACTTCAAGTTTAAACTTTCAAGAGCGAGAGACAGAGAGATGAAGCCAAAGGTAAGCGCAAGGCTCGAGAAAGAAAGACAAAGACATAATAATTGGGATTTCACTTCGTCTATAAATTTCCCCAAACAAGTCATGCATTCATCACTCTCTACTTGCCTTTATATATGTGTGTGTACAGTGGCAAAGCCAATGAAGTAGCTGGGGTCAGCTGACCCCTGTCAATTTAAAAATTTAGGTTAATATAGGCACACATTGTAATATACTGACAATTTTTACATTTTAATGGTTTGGTCCTTTTACTAGTTGTGGAACTTCCAATACTATATGTATTTTGATTTCAATAGATTTCGTTTCTAGCTCTGCCCTGTGTGTATGTTGACAAACCATGGTAAGTTCATGTGATTATGTTCCAACAATCATTTACAGTTGAGCCACTAAACATCTCGTATATGCATATCATTAGCAATGATTTTTCAACGCACGCAATATAATATACTATAGATTATCACCGGAAAAATACATACCTTTCTACCATTAAGAAGAAGAAATGTGAAAGTTATCGGTTGGTCTCTCGTTTAGTACAAAACGAGATGTTTAAACACATCTTTACCGGTGGTTTATCACCATGAAATTCTTATCCCAAATATTAATATACATTATAATTTAATTATGAATAAAACTCAATCCAAAATATCAAATCTATAATTTTGAGATATCAAACCCGACAATTATAACATACAGTATATATTTTATCATATTTTGAAAATCTTTAGTTAGATACTTTTTAATGAGGTTGTTCTAATAGCACTAAAATGATGATCCCTATGATCAAGAAAACCACCGGGAACTTTCATCATTAATCCTTTGAACAATACAGTATATATTATAATCTCATTGCCTACGGTTAGGAATGGCCATTCAATATGGTATTCGTTTCGACTCGGTCAAAAAAAATCGGATATCATAGTTTTATGAATCAAATACTAAAATTTAATATTCGTCAAATAAGGAGTAAATCACAAATAATCTTTTTTAAAAATGGATATCTAATCCAATCAGTAATGTGCATATACATATACATGTATATATAAATTATATATAATTTTATATTTTTATATAAATTATTAGTTATTTTATCCACTAAATTAATTATTTGGTCATTAAGTTTTATAAGTATGCACTTTTTAAGTAACTTTAATGAAATATTATAATTTCTATTTAAATTTTTCTTTTTCTTTTAATATTTTTGAAAAAAAATATTTTTTATTGGACCGACAGATCAAATCGGATATCCAGTAAAATATACTGATTTTTCGAATATCTGTAACACCGATTATCCGGAATATTACAGATCAAATCGAATAAAAAAATCTGATTATTCGTACGGGATGGATCGGATCACATATATCTTTAAAATTCGAGATCTTTACTCCGTGCCCCAGCCTTACCTACGGTTCTAATTTACAAGACAAGATATTCCTAAAATTCTTGATGGTATATAAACAGAACAAAAAAACTTGTGTATGCTAATTTGAAACAACAACAAAAACTTAAGGCTGAGAACGAAAGCCAAACAAAAAGAAGGCGGGGAACTTCTATACAAACTAAATAACACATTATTTTATTTCATGAGTCGAGAGAAAATAAAAAGAGTATCTAGTGGAACTAAAACTAAATGACATGCAGTCTTAAATTAACATTAACTGCGCCGCTAAATCACGCGGTTCCACGTGATCAGACTACCCGGATTGGATTAGCTTGTTTAGTCTCACTCTCACGCCGATCAACAGATGTATGTTTAACATTTTCTCCAGTAGTTTATAGACTATTATGATATGGCCAGGGTTAATTATACGAACCAATAAACTCACGGATTTAACTATGATGAATTACAATCATATCAATCGTACGTCTTTAATATTTTAAAACGTCTGAACCATTTCATGGAGTATTTTGGTTGGAGAACGTAGTGGATCCTATCCATCCGTTCCTTCCTAATTATTACCCGTGATCTAGAACTTAGACTATAGGGTTTGCTGTCAAGCACACCCACTAAACAAATTGCCCATTTATATAAATATTTTGTTTAACCGCATATTCACAACGCTCGTTAGTTTCAATTATGAATACATATACTCTTATTATAGTGATTGTGGTTACATTATATTCTGATAAGCTTATGAACGGTATTAATAAACTCCGCGATATATATCACATTTTGCTGGACTTCGGAAGAATCCCGATTTGAAGGTTAAGTTAATTCTGTTAAATATCCTAATGGTATACAAACTAAAGGACAAAAATGTGAAAATAATAGTGTTAGTAACGTACCGAAATGATCGAAGATATTTGAAATCTATAAATTTACGATTAAGTAACCTTTTAATATTTCAGCCAAATAGTACCTTTGCGGCGTCCTATCTCAGTTAAGCAATTTAATCTGTTAATTATTGAAATAAAACCGCACGAGGCAGCGTTTGAATAGAATAATTATTCTATCACATCAGTTAAATTGCTTCAAAGACCGTCTAATCGCTCTCTGATCAAGCGGCAACTTTTTGTTTTTCCGACAGATGGTTTGTACTACTTTGTAAAAGCAGTGAATAAGAATTATGTAAACTTTGAGTTATTAACCAAAGAAATATCACGTTTATGTATTATTTTCTTTAATTTTCGGCATAATCCATTTTTTCTGAAAATTGAAATCCAGAGCAATTTAAATTTCATATTTGGATGTAGAAGTCTTAAATCTTTGATCACCAGACCAAGGTGATTCCACTCATTTTATGTATTATATCAATAATAATATATGATTAAACAAAAATTAGTTTTTAAAATTACGTGTATTTTATTTAGTGCTCCTATCGATCGAGATCATTACTAGAAAATGCATTAAATATTAATTAAAATCTGCAAATCTGGATTTTGAGAGATTTGTTTATGCTTCTATTTCAGAGGATTCCGATTCAACAACAAAACAAAAAGTTATCTGAAAACATTGGAAACAAGGGGGTAAAAGAAAGGGAAGTGCGAATACGAAAAACGAATTGTTAGACACGTGGCGCTCTGTTCACTGTCGGAAGAAATAAATCAACCGCGCAGAGAACTGTGTGAGCTGTTTTTTGGTTGTTAATTGGTTTGTTCTGCTGTTAAAAATATGTTATTGTACTTTGTTGTTCTAAATAAAATTGCAGAAACATTTGGATTTGGATAATTATTAAGACTACAGAGACAGAGAAAAAAGAGCAAAAGAGTAACTAGGATCCCAATATATAATCGAATGATTACTCCAGAAGAAATTACTTAAAAAATAGCGCCTAGTAGTAGTAATAGTTCCAGAAAACAAAACAAAACAAAACATATTTAGGCTATAGTTTAGTTTGTCCATAATATACACATATATATGTATATATTATATTTATTTATTTATTAATATTGTGCAATATTTATTGTGATAGGGATTCACTGAAACTGGAGTACAACTGTAGAGAAAGTGCCCCATTGAAGAAAATCTCATAGTACTTTCTATCTCTTAACTCTTCTCCTTCTCTCTCTCCACTGAGAAAACAGCAGTTACTCGAGTTCTTGATGAGAGAGACACAGAGAGATAAATAATACAAATGTCTTAAATGATTTGAAGAGAAGCAATAAACCCTTGGCGGCGTTTGCAGCAGTTTCTTAAATTTCCTACCATCATTACTCTCTCATCCGCTCCAAGTTCCACTGATCCTTTCAAACACCTAACATATCTTCAAGTCTAGAAATTAATGAGGTAGGGAGCAAAAGAAAAAAAGAAGAAGGTAAACTCGAATCCCCCAAAATAATTTATTTCGCAAACCCCTAACATTAGTCTCATAAATATTCTCTCTTTCTCTCTCTTTACTGTGGTGTGTGTTTGTGATTGGAAGTAGAAGAAATGGCTGGATTGTTCTATCTAGGAGGTAGAGATAACAACAAACAAGATCATCATCATCAAGACAAGGACCATAATGAAGACAGGAGCAACAATTATCTTCATCTATATAAAGACGAGATCTCCAACAACAACAAGGGTTTTGAGATCTGGCCACCCCAATATTTTCAGCAACAACAAGAACAACAAAACCACCTGGCTCATCCTACAAATTTCTACTCTTTTGGTATGGTTCCAGGTGGTAGCAGCCATAACAATAACCGGAGTAGTAATCGGAGCTTGTACTTCAACGTCGTCCCCGACCACGAGCCGGTGAGATCGTCCACGGGAAGGTTTACGGTAACTAGGCACGGAAGCATGAATTGCCAAGACTGTGGGAATCAAGCCAAGAAAGATTGTCCTCATATGAGATGCCGTACTTGTTGTAAGAGCCGAGGGTTTGATTGCCAAACCCACGTGAAGAGTACGTGGGTCCCGGCTGCTAAACGCCGTGAGAGACAGGCTCAGTTAGCTGGTTTGCCAACTAAGCGGAGCAGAGATGCTAGCTCTGGCTGTGGTGATGATGATGATGATAGAGAGGGCGATGAAAATGGAGGTCAAGGCGGTGGTGGTGGTGGATCAGCTCTTGCTTGTATCCGTGTAGTTAATGCTAGCTCTTCAGGTATTATGATTTTTTAATTAGCCTAATTTATCGGTCTTTAGTGTGGAACATTTACTTTTTTTGATCTTTCAGAAGATCTGATTTTGATTGTTTTGTCAAATATCCTTTGAGTGTGAGAATGAATTTCTTTGCAAGAATTTGGTTTTATTCGATTATATGAACTTTATATTAAAATATGTGTAATATTTGGATTTATAGTAATTTTTTTTTGAATTTAGGGTTTGAAAGTAGTCACTTACCACCGGAGGTAAGTTTACCCGCGGTTTTCCGGTGTATGAGAGTCAGCTCAATCGAGGATGAAGACGAAGAGTATGCATATCAAACGGCTGTGAGCATCGGAGGACACGTGTTCAAAGGCATTCTCTACGACCAAGGTCCGTCAGATGATCACCGTTACAGCTCAAGCCCTGCCGCCGCAGCAGTAGAAACCTCTCAACACCATCTTAACCTCTTGGCCTCAGCCTCTTCAGTCGCCACTACAACCGCCGTGACCGCGAGTAATATTATTAACGCATCAATTGACCATTCTTCGGTTTACACTGCGGCACCGATCAACTCTTTTATCACCCCCGCTACATCCTTCTTTGCATCTCCTAGGTCTTAATTAAGGTTGAAATGTTATATCTTTAAAACGTTTGTGATTACTCTTATAATTATCAGAGGACTACGAGTACGAAAATTATTATTTCGAGGGTTTTGTTGTTGTCGGACAATATGGTAACTTTCGTACCTAGCTAGGGTTTGTGAGAGTACTGATTAACATGCACACTGTACGTTTTCTAGAGATAACAAGAGATTATTAATATATTTTTTCTTCGCTGAAAGGAATATTATTACAATTAAGTTTGTCAGAGTTACAAGTCTGATCTTCTGCTTGTTCTTTTTAATGTTTAATCTTCCCAATGAGATCAACATAACTCTCTCTTTTATCAACCACTTTAAATTTTTTATATCGTCTTTTTTTTGGGTGGTAAGTTAGATCTTTTGTGTAGAATAGGGTTGGGTTTGATAGTGAATTAGCTTTCTGTCTGGTGTTGAACTCGAAGCTGCTTTTTCCCAGTTTATCCGTTTGCTTGCCGGATCTAAACAGGACTTAACTAGGTTTCGTGTTCAATTGAGCAAACAATTTCAAATCTATTTATATGAACGTCACTTTTATGCTGCCCAATCTAATTTCCACAGAGTGAAACAGTAGAAACCATCATCAGTTCACAAACTCATTAATTTGGACATTTTACATATATGCAATATTAATATTTTCTAGAAAAATAAAGAAAAACAAATCCGAGGGTGAATTAAGTTATGTATCCAGTCGTATCAAGCTTTTATTGTTTTTATTATAAATATCGAAAGTTTAACTAGATTTTTTTTTTCCTAAAACAAGCTTGAAATTCAGTGCATAAAACAAATTAGATCAGGTTCCTCATCGTCTAAATTTTTTTTTTCTGTTGGCTGCTTCCCTTATCTTTGATCGACAATAGCTACAAGTTGACGTTCCCACATGGAGATGAATCTTTTGATCGACAGTATGCAGTTACGTACAGTTTGTCGCTCTAATTTGGAGATGGTGACTTATTGTGGAAGATCCGAGTTCACAGTTAACTAGTGTGAAGAAAAACATCAAAACCATTTATGAGGTCTGAGAACATTAAAATACATGTGAAGTACTAGTTGTTTTGGATGAATGTAAATGGAGTTTCATATCTACTATAGCTACTAGTCTACTTCTCTCTACATAACTTGCATTGACGTAACTATCGACTTGGCTGTTGATTAACCGATCATTTTTATATATACGCACATATGATATATTATTAATTTCTAGTTAGTAGATTGGTCGAATTAGCAACCCTCCCCATGTGAATATATAGGCTTAATATACAAGGGTTTCTTTTTTGTTTTAGAAGTGTATATTTGAATTAGTACCATTAAAAGGTTTGTGAAAGGAACATTTGCTTTTAATCATTAGAGAAAATGTGGAGGATAATTACTATGTTGGAAAATGGAATAAAAGAAATGAAAGGGGTCAAGAAACATAGTAAAAGTCAATGGTCAAGGTAAAAAGACCATACGATTCATAAAACATAGGGTTTTTGTTGTTTTATGCATCTCCTAGACAACATCTGCATACCTAATTCGACTAGGGCTGATATGACATTTTATTCATCAAAACCCTCTTTTCATAAAGAAAATAAACAGTTCCTCTTTACATATCAAACAACGACCGTTTGAAAAAGAGTGATCCTTTAGATTCAATGATTTTCTTCTCTCTCTTGTTTCGTGTTTGAATAATCATTAAACAAAAATAAAGGGCCCCCGCACTCTGCACTATAAGCAAAGTAGCAGACCATAGAAGACTTATTGGGCCTTGTGTAACCTATAAAGGTTCTTACTCCTCTTAATTGGGCTTTGTATAAACACTATAAAGGTACTCTCACTCACCTCTCTCTTCCCGCTTTCGCAGAACAAGAAAGAAACAATGGGGATATCGGAAACGCAGAAGAAGACGAAGATCCAGAGAAAGAAAATGCATGAAGACGAGACGATTATTGCAGAGGAAATAGAACGACTGATGGAACTAGCGGTGGAAGAAGAATATCAAGAATTAGAAACGGAGAAAGCCGACGAGATGGTTTTGCTGATGAAGTGTCCACCAAGGGTCGACAAGGCGTGGCGCCAACTTTCTTCGTCTTCTTCGTTTTCTCAGGAACTTGGTCTCGTGGCCAAGTATAGTGAGTCCTTCAATCTCCTCGGTCCCGATTTGTCGCCTGAGGTAAATCCGATAACACATCCCTCGTTCTGTTTTTAGGTCAGACGAACTTGGGAATCACGTCTTCCTCATTCTTGATCTTCTTGATGCATGATTTAGTAGTAGTTCATACAAAGATCTCTTATTCTGTTTTAGTTGAGAATGGAGATGGCTAGTGCTGAGCTACAGAACATTTCGAAGCTCTATTCTGTAAACAAATCCAAAGACTTTGTTGGTCCAGTGCGTATCTTCTCCGAATCAAATCAAGGTCTGGTCTTTTTGCTTTTGGTTTTGAATATTCATATATACACTTTAAATGAACTTTCATCACTTGAATACACTTGATGACACCTCTTCGTATTTAGGTAAACTTGAGGTGGAAGGAACGGTGACGCATAAACTCGATATGAGACCTCATGATTGCATTGAAGAATACGGAAAGCTTTTACGTGTGAGGAACATGAAACCGGTGGCTGAAAATAGACATATTCAGGTTCTTTGTTGTAACTCCATCTAAGTTCAAGTACTTAAAGATGTAGTCTTGGTCTTACCATAAGAAAAATGCTAACCTCTTTCTTTGAAAAGGTTCTTGATGGTTGCCGGGGAGAACACTTGACGCCCACGCCTGCATTGGTGGTGATGCTTTGTTTCTCTTCTCTTGGTTCTGCTCACACTCTAATTAATGTTTTGTACTTCTTTGACTGATATGTTTTTTGTCCTCCCTCCCTCCATGTAACAGGTGACAGAGAAGCTTAATAAGCGAAGGGAAAAGAGGACAAGAAGCGATCGTAGTGAGGTGGAAGCGAAAGTGTTCCAACTATTTGAAAGAGAACCGAGATGGACACTGAGACAGCTTGCTCAAAAAACCAACCAACCAGAGGTATGCATGCTCTATCTTCTTAAGACTTGTATCCATAAACAGCAGAAGAAATCAGCTTTACATGTTATCTAATCTTGCTGGAAACTCTGTTTGCTTTTTTTTTTCTTCCAGATATTCTTGAAAGAGATACTCAAAGAGCTTTGTGTGTATTCAAGGAGTGGTCGTGCTTACGAGCTTAAACCAGAATACAAGAAATGTGTTTGAGAAGGGCGGGCACACACAACAGGATGCTCAGTAAAGACTAAAAAGGCATCATCAGAAAATCAGAAGAAAAAAAGGTTGTAAAAATTGGATCCTTTTTTTTTAACACTAGAAAAAAAAGTGGAACTTTTCTTTTTGAACAGGTAAAAGATTGGAACTTTTGAACTCTAATGTGAAAAGGTATCTTTCATGAGGTTGTTTTCTGTAACACAAGTATACAGATACAGAACTTACAATGTAGCTACAACGGACAGAGTATAAATTTTAGAAATAAAAAAAACAGAGAAACAAATACAGTTTGAATTTTACCAAATAAAATCGAGAAAATTAAAAAAGTAACCTCCTGAAGATCACCACCACGTCAGTAGTTACTAGTTACAGTTACGATTCTCTTTGTGAAGTCTATAGAAATAAGCGGCGGTACTCAAGGAGGCTGTGATCAAGGTGACACCTTTGAAGACATCAAACTCATCGTCCACGTAACCAAAGAATATCACAACGAGCACCGACACGACCGACCACGTGATGACACTGATCACGTTAGCCAACACGCTCGACACGGAGAAGACGAGTCCCACGATCCCGACCCAGTAAACCTGCCACGCAACGGCTTGACCCACCATAGCCATCGCGCACGCACCTCTCCCTTTCGAGAACCCGTTCATCTCCCTCTTCAAATCCTCTTGCTCGCCCTCGATGAGAAGACCTGCGGCTGAGCTTACGGTAGCCACTAGGGAGGAGATGATTAGGACCTTGCAAACGGAAGCGAAGCTTGGTTCTGTGCGTTTGGATACGTTTTGGATGACACAGAGGAAGAGAGAGAAGTATACGCTGGAGATTAGAGCAGCCAGCGAGCCTCTTCGGTAATCCACCTCTGCTTCGTCGGGGGGTTCGCCGGCGAAGGAGGAAGAGAAGGTGAGAGCTCCGGTGACGATCGCCAAGACGAGAGAGGTGATGATCCATCGGTTGAGTTTGAGTTTGTTGATGAAGGCGGCGAAGATGAGAGTGAAGAAGAGCTGCGTCGTGTAGATCAGCGTGAAAACCCTAACGGGGAGTTCGAGCTTTGCCTTGGCGGAGAATCTTCCTTGATTGGACCAGAGGATTCCGATCAGACCGGAGAAACATATTATGTACTTGGTTGAGGTTCGGTCGGGAGTGGTTTGAGATTGTTGTGGGTTGTGTTTCTTGGCGGTGAAGATATAGAGAGGGAGAAGGAGAGGGAATCCAACGGTTTGGAGGAGAGATTGAGTCCAAACGCCGTCGTTTTGACGTTTTTCGGTGTGGTCGATTTGGTCGTTGTAGTAGTTTTCGAGGATTTTAGCAATGGGTTGACCTGTGATGACGCATATAATGAAGAGGATGATGGTTGGCCAATGGTTGAGTTTCCGGTTCGGGTTTCCTAGTGTGATCGAATCTTGCTTGTTGTTGACTGGTATATGCACAAATCTTTCTGCAAAATCCAAGAACAATTAACAAGAGTCGAGGATCGAATAGATCAAGAATCGAGGTGATTCACAGAGAGTAGTTGATATTAAGACTATAACTGGCTATATAATATTTACCTTGTGGCTTGGTTTGAAGTGGTTGATGATTCTTGGCCATGGTTTCAGATATCTATGACAGATCTTGGAACTGATCCCAGAGATTGGCTTCAATATTCAGAGATTGGATAATTCTTGGGAAAATGTAATGTGTGGTGTTTATTCTATACAGTGATAGGTCGACCTAGGCAGTGCCATTAGCAGGGTACTAGTCAATAAAGTCGGGGTGGGGGGTGGGGGATATCAATGCGATTTAGCCTTAGGGTTGTTTTTGGTCCCGCTCAATCATATCAACTTCATGAGAGGATAGATTATTTTTCTTTCTTTCAAAAAATTGTAGTAATTCATGAGGAATAGTTCAATCGAAGTCACTCATCTATATCTTTTTAATCTTTACATGAAGAATTGTCACTCAACTTCTTTAAGTAAAGAATAAAATATGAAACATTTTACCACATGTTTTATAGATATTAAATACATAAACATACTGTAACATTTTTTTATCTATTTTTGTTACTCTATCTCACTAATAAAGTAAATGAGGATGTTTGCTGCTGGAGTGCTGGTCCATATAGACATATTTCTTGGGCGGTCCACACTTCTTTTTTTGTCAAGTTGCTAAACAGACCATTCACCATCAACGTCATCTAGTAACCGTTGTTCACAAATTGCCTTTGTGACATTGTCGTTTATTAATTACCACTCATCACCATTACCGCTATTCACCAGAGTTAAAAATTAAAATGATTTCAACGTAGAGGTAAGGTTTATGGGATACTTGAAACATTTCATTGTAGAACTTACAATTAAAATTAGATAAATATACATTTTGTAACAACATACTATCACTTACACACAAATAAAGAATAAAAATATACAGTTGAAAAGAAAAAACAATAAAATACACGATTACTTTTTAAAAAAACATAAAATATATCTATACTATTAAAAGGGAAGCATTCCCAAAAAAACTACTTTAAAAAAGTTGTTGGACCTATTCAATAGAAACTATGTATAATTTGTACTTACCTTAACAAAAATTATCAGTATTATCAAAAGAGACCAACCCAAAAGATATCACCGATATCTTTGCATCTAAAATAGCCTTTTCCACATCTTAATATTTTGAATGCATTCGTCAAGTAAGGAAAAAGTCAAAACAAATTAAAAATATGCGATGCACATATTTTCGACCTTATATGAATAACCAAACATAAAAGAAAATCAAAATGCTACTGGTCGTGATTAAATTAGTGGGTATGTTATTCATTTTTTTTTAAGAATCAATGTATGAACTTACAAAATATGTTGAGGGGTATTATGTATATTTCCAATACAAAACAAATCCCTATACTATAAACCATATATTTTGTACTTATTTGACTTTCACTATTTTCATGTATTTTAAAAGGTATTATCAGTTTTTTCCGCGTTTTACTAGAACAAGTCAAATAATTTATTTAGTTTGTGTATTATTAAAGAATATGTGAAATTTAATTATTTTTCTAAAAGTGTTGTTAATCAGGTTTTTATGGGTTTTACCGGAGGGCAGCCGGTGTCGGTTCACATTTTAATTATAGTTTTATTTTTCTTTTATCCGATTTTTACTTAATAGGTTTTCATTAAATCTATACTATTAAAAGGGAAGCATTCCCAAAAAATCTACTTTAAAAAAGTTGTTGGACCTATTCAATAGAAACTATGTATGATTTGTACTTACCTTAACAAAAATTATCAGTATTATCAAAAGAGACAAACCCAAAAGATATCACCGATATCTTTGCATCTAAAATAGCCTATTCCACATCTTAATATTTTGAATGCATTCGTCAAGTAAGGAAAAAGTCAAAACAAATTAAAAATATGCGATGCACATATTTTCGACCTTATATGAATAACCAAACATAAAAGAAAATCAAAATGCTACTGGTCGTGATTAAATTAGTGGGTATGTTATTCATTTTTTTTTTAAGAATCAATGTATGAACTTACAAAATATGTTGAGGGGTATTATGTATATTTCCAATACAAAACAAATCCCTATACTATAAACCATATATTTTGTACTTATTTGACTTTCACTATTTTCATGTATTTTAAAAGGTATTATCAGTTTTTTCCGCGTTTTACTAGAACAAGTCAAATAATTTATTTAGTTTGTGTATTATTAAAGAATATGTGAAATTTAATTATTTTTCTAAAAGTGTTGTTAATCAGGTTTTTATGGGTTTTACCGGAGGGCAGCCGGTGTCGGTTCACATTTTAATTATGGTTTTATTTTTCTTTTATCCGATTTTTACTTAATAGGTTTTCATTAAATTTGAATTTTTTTTGATACATATAAATTGGTAAAATCTCTAATACAATGCCAAATAAAAACATAAGTAAGCCCATATTATATACGTTATAGGTTTAACCACGAATCTGGATCGGATATAAAAATACTCGATAAATCTTAATTTGTTTGTAAATCACATATGCACCCTCAATAATAGGAGTTAAATAATTTGTTAAAAACAAAATGCTTTTTTCCCACCATTTAAATGTAGATGCACTATCAGCCCCCAACATCTGGTTTCGGTTTGTGTATTTTGTTTTTAGTGTTTGGTTCTAAAATATAAGAACTGTTTATGTATTTACAAAATATGGTTTGGTTCCGGTTGGGTTATTTATGTGTTGGTTCGGTTCGGTTTGGGAACCGGCAATATCCAAGAAAAGTTAGGTCCAATTCTTTCTACTTCGATTCTGGTTTTCAGGTAATTTCATATTTGATTTTGGTTTTTAGATATTTTCAGATTTATAGATAACAAATATTGGGTAATTTGGGGTTTTCTGTTTAAACATCGGATCATTTGGTTTGTTCGAATAATTCAAAATTTTGGGTAATTTGGTTTATAAATAGTAGTTTTAGTATATTTGGTTATTTAGAAATTAAATATAATTATTTTTAGGTATTTAATTGTTTTGAAAAATTCAAGTACGTGTTTGGTTTCAGTTTTCTGGGTCCTAAGATAGGATATGATCGGTGATTTATGAAATTAATTTCAATTTTGATTTCGTGTATTTCAGTTTGATATGATTCGATTGACGGTTCCATATAAATATGCCTAGACCTATACACTATTTTATACATAAATTTATTTAAAATAGTTTATTTAATTTTAAAAAGAAACTCACGCTTTTAAGCGCGGATCAAAATCTAGTGATTACTTAATTTACAAACAAATCAAGGAAAAATTAAAAAAAAAAACTTAATACGCACTACGACGATTCTCTTTGTGAAGCCCAAAGAAATAAGCGGCGACGCTTAACGCGGCAGGAATCAAAGCGCAACCTTTGAGAGTATAGAACTCATCATCGCCTTCCCTCGTGAAGTTCTTGAAGTTAAAGAAGATGACAACAAGCAACGACACGAGCGGCCACGTAACGACGTTGATCACATTCGACAACACGCTCGAGACAGAGAAGACGAGCCCCACGATCCCGACCCAGTACAGCTGCCACGAAACGGCTTGTCCCACCATAACCATCACGTACGCGCCTTTCCCCTTCGGGAAACCGTTCATCTCTCTCTCCAGACCGTGCTGTTCCCCGGCGATGAGAAGACCCACCGCGGAGATGAGCGTGGCGACTAGAGAGGAGAAGACTATGACTTCGAAAACGGACGCGAAGCTCGGTTTTCTAGTGGTTGGTTCCGTGCGTTTGAAGATGTAGCTGTCGAAGACGTTTTGGATGTTGCAGAGGAGGAGAGAGAAGCAGACGGCGGCGAACAGAGCAGCCCATGCGCCTCTTACGTGAAAGTCCTCCCTACGGTCTGGCTCGCCGCCGAACGTGGATGTGAAGTTGGCGGCTCCGGCGCCGATGGCCAGAACCAAGGAGATTACGACCCATCTGTTGAACTTGATCTTGTTGATGAAACGTGCGAAGATGGGAGTGAAGAAGAGCTGCGCTAAGGAGATGAGGACGAAGAAAAAAAATGGTATGTCGAGCTTTCCCATGGCGGAGAGTCTCCCTTGAGCCGACATGAGGATTCCGATGCAGATGTAGATTACTGCTAAGGATTTGTAGTGGAACTGGTCGGAGGTTATGGGAGGGTTGTTGTTGTTGTTGTGTTTCTTGGTGGTGAGGAGGATGATGAAAGGGAGGAGGAGGAGAGGGAATCCTACGGTTTGGAGGAGAGCTTGAGTCCAAACGCCGTCGCTTTGGCCGTGTTTGTTGTACACGCTTCGGTTGATTTGTTCGTAGTATAAGTTTTCGAGGAGTATGGCTATGGATTGGCCTATGATGACGAAAATGGTTGAGAGGAGAATGGTCGGCCAGTGGTTTGGTTTCCGGTTTGGGTTTGTGAGCGTGGTTGAATCACGCTCGATGCTGACGGGAATCTGCACAGAATGTTCTGTAAAAGAGAGAAATTAGAATCAAATTGTTTGTAGAAGAGAATGACATTAGTAGATTAGTATTATTACCTTCTGGCTTTGTCTGAAAGATTGGTTGATGCTGAGCCATGGTTTGGAACTGATTGTCGGAGATACGATATGTGTGTTTGTGTGTTTGTGATATTTTTTGACTGGATGATGATGGAAGAAGAAAGTGATTTTTATATATACACGGAAGATAAGTCTTCTTGGCGGCGTAATAGTCAATCACGTGAACTCTTGTCTACGCGTGCTTGTTTAGATATTTTCTGCGTTGCTTCAAACATCAGCATTCAGTTACTAGTCCACGACAAACCGGCAGGACAGAGGACAAGGAGAAGGCCACACGGATATGATTTGCCCAAGTTAAACCCAATTATATTTGCATACTTAATGGTAACTTATAACTTAATAATATCACTGCGATAAGTTAAACTCATATCATATGAATGAAATAATCTATTACTTCCTCTATTCCTAAAAAATGATTGTTCTGAAAATAAAAATTGTTTTTAAAAGATGATTGTTTTATATTTTCTATGAAAAAATTGTAAATTTTAAGAAAATTAATTGGTTTTATTGGATTATTCTATTATTGGCTAAAAATTGTTGAAAATTAAAAATTACAAAAAATAATAAATTTATTATAGTGATTTAATATGTTTTCTTAATGTGTGAAAACAATAAAAAGACTATCTTTTAAAAAAGAGAGAGAGAGTATATTAAAAGAGAAGAGAAGTAAATGATTTTTAAGTAAATGAACTATTACTAGAAAATAAATTTTCATTTAAATCTAACTAACATTTTGGTATCATTAAAATATCACATCTTATATACTCAACATATCTAACAACTTCACCTATAAAACTGTTTTATAACAGAGAAACTATACAATTTATTGTATTTGAAAAAATATATAAATAATTAAATAAAAACATAAAAATAAAAATAAAAATTCGCACGGTTGTGCAGAGCCAGATCTAGTTAGTCATTAATCCCACACAAAGGTTATGTTTTACACTGCCATAATGCCATTACTTGTACGCAGTAACTACTTTGCCAATTTAGAACACAGATTCAATGTTCTTCAATGCAAACAGTAATCATTCTACGGCCAAATGCATATCCGAGAGATTTTGAACAAGGGAGATGAACAGAGAGACAATTCAATTGGTGCTCTTTTGGCATTTTACTTAGAATCCTGAGTCCACAAATGGATGACACGCAATCTCCTTGAACGAATTAGCAGCGTTTCACCATAAAATGTCCCCACACTGTTTCTACGTCGCTCTACACTAGACTCTAATCTATCCCTTCAATATTGATGACTAGAAACTATACGCCCCATAACATAAAAGCTCACAACCACATTGGACCCTTATTCAAATAACGCCACTTGACATCACAATCAATAAGAACTGTTAACTTTTAAAGCTTATGGCTTGACAAAGTAAAAACAGAGGCAGACAAAGTAGTATAGAGGTATATGTATAAGTAACATTACCTAACCTGTGTCAACAGATTCACAAAGTCAAAGTAACAACCACTAGCCTTTATGGATTATATATTTCAGCTCTGTCCCCAACCATCACCTATACCAATTTTCTACATGTTCCTCAAATCATCATCATAGGTGTACCAGTTTTAATACTAAAACACAATTAGGTTATTGAAACTTTGATGAAGCTAACTTCTCCAAATAGCAATTTACAGGCCTTTTAATGAAAATGCAAACTCGAGAAGCAAGGATTGGTATTGAAAAACTTACTTACATCACTAGACTAGTCTTTGATCACAGAGACAATAAACCAAGTAAAAACCCTCTACTTCATCCAACTATATGGTCCTATAATTATAAAGAGGCACACAGGGATTTGGTATTGAAACTCCGATTAAGCCAACTCAAGAAGCAACGATTTGGTATTAAGAACTTCAACTTGCATCACTAGACTATTCTTTGATCATAGAGGCAATCAAGCAAAACACATTTCTTGACCAACCCAAACTATAACGATCCTATAAAACATCTTCCACCATCTAGAGTAACTAACGCTTCTGCAACTTATACACATTGATCAAATATAGTGTATCCAATAAACTTCAAACACTGAAAGATAGACCAAACTAAGTCGACGGGAAGACATCTTTGACAGCAGAAGCAGCAGTCAAGTAATTAAGCGTATTCCTCAGCGTCTCCCTCTCTCTCTTCAACCTAGCCGCCGTGTCCTCAAGCTCCAGCAACGCCTGCTGCTCCATCGGCGCCCCTTCGAACGTGCTCCCCACGAAGAACGAGAACGGAGTCGGGAACTGATTCTTCCTCAGATCCCTCGCCTTCTCCTCCTCCTCCTCCTCCTTCTTCCCGTTCAACCTGTTCGACAACCGAATCACCTCCTTCATCAGAACCTCCACCTCCCCCGCCAGCTCCTCGAGATTATTATTCTCCTCCCCGGACGGCCGATCCTCCAGCCACGTCACCCTCGCGACGAGGTAAGGCTTCGTGCGGACGAGATCCGCGACGCGGAACCGCTCCTGGCCCTTGCAGATGAGGAAGAACCTGTCGTCGACGAGGCGCTCGTGCTTGACGATCTCCCCGACGCATCCCACCCCCGCCGCGGAGCCCGAGGCGGCGTCGGAGTAGACGACGCCGAATCGGAGATCGGACTGGAGGAGGGTCTGCATCATGACGCGGTAGCGGTACTCGAAGATCTGGAGCGGGATGGTGGCGCCGGGGAAGAGGACGAGCGGGAGAGGGAAGAGAGGGAGCTCGACTAGGTCGTCGGATTTGGATGGGTTGTTGGCGTTGTTGTGGTGCTTCTCGGAGAAGGAGGAGGATGAGCATCGGAAGGAGGTTAGCTTAGAGAATCGACGGTTGGTGGTGGTGGTGTTGGTGGTGCGTAGGTAATTAGGCGGGAGAGTTGAGGGTTGGTTGTGGAAGGCGGGAAGATACGGCGGCGTGGATTTGATGGTGGAGTATGAGAGTGAGCTTGGAATCGCCATTAGAGGGTGAAGAGGTCAGTTGTGTTGTGTGGTGAGCCACAAAGGAAGAGATTAATATTTAATGATTTTCTTTATTTAAAATTAAATTATTATCTGTTGAAGAAAAAAAAGTAAAAATCTTATCTGATAGTTTTAGACTTTTAGTTCGTTCGTGTGACCACGTTTGATTTTTAAATATGAGTGGAAGAGAGAGTTCGAACTTGGGACACTGGAGACCTCTTCTTCATCGACAATTTTCCTATCGTGTCTACGTGCATGAGGCTTCAGCGAGCCCACGGCCCAGCTGGATGCCATTTCGTAATAGTATAATACACAGGGGTAATTCTGTCAACATAGTTTCCTCTTTTTATAAGCTAGCTCGCTTGGAGTGTTTGAGAATTTTAGGTTTGCTCAACTTTGTCAGATTAGAGAAGAAATGGCGGCAGAAGAGGGACAAGTGATCGGTTGCCACGCGAATGATGTATGGGCCGTGCAGCTCGATACAGCCAAACAAACCAACAAGCTGGTATCATGCAATTCTGTATTGTTTGATTTTGGTATTTATGTTTTCGTTTTTATTTCATTTCATGCGTGCGATTGGTTGATTAGGGTATCTGTTAGGGTTTAAATTTTGGTTTCCGTTGAGTGAAATAAACGGATTGATTGAAGGATGTGTCAAACATAAATCGATCGATCTGCCATGGAAACGATACATCATTGAAAATCTTCGTTTTTTTAAAATGTTTTAAGTGTCATGTATGTAACCAACCGATCTATTTTTTTTTCTTTGGTCTTGTGTTCTTCATTTCGCATTATTGCAGATCAGAGTCATCCTTATGTTAAAAACATTACAAAGCTTTAGATGATTTAGTATTTTGTAATTGTTTTCATTTTTTTCTTTTGCAGATTGTGATAGATTTCACTGCTTCATGGTGTCCACCATGCCGCATGATTGCTCCAGTTTTCGCCGATTTGGCCAAGAAGTTCATGTCAAGTGCCATCTTCTTCAAGGTGGACGTCGACGAACTGCAGGTCAACACCAATCTTTTGTTTGCACTTATAATTAGTTATTACGTACACCCAACGGCACATGTTATTGTAACCCACCCTTGTGCTGTTTTAAACAGAGTGTAGCGCAAGAGTTTGGTGTGGAGGCAATGCCGACCTTTGTGTTCATCAAAGACGGAAATGTTGTGGAGAAGCTCGTTGGTGCAAGGAAGGAAGATCTTCATGCCACAATAGCCAAGCATACTGGTGTTGCCACTGCTTAATTTCGGTTATGAGACAATAAGTTCCAGTTAGTTTTATTTTAAGTTTCGCATGGAGATTGTAGATGCAGATGAATAATGTCGAAGTTAAGTGATCTCTGACTCTTTCGAGTCTGCAACAATATTATACATAACTAAGACCATGCTTTTTGTTATTTGGTTACTGGCGTTTACTTACCGGATCTGCTTTTCATCTTACAAACAAACTAAACGTCGTGATAATAGTGAACGTGTTTGAGCTACAGAGATGATTTATCTGTGTTTGATTCTCCATGGATGCGGATTTTGTTTAACCAACGGGTCTTGGTTAGTGACACTTGAGGGATAACTTCAATGTGGTAAACCCGTAGTTCTAGCTATTCCTGTTGGCCGCCGGATAATTTGACATTGCCGCCGGATAATTTAACATTGTAATAGTTGATGTTACTCTCTCTTTCTCTCTCTCTCAACGGCGTGAAGGAGAGAAGATAAGAAGCTCCAGTCCAGAGGATTGCGTCAGGGAGACGAAGTCAGACTATTGGCCTTTACCTCAAAAGAAACATGGAAGCTTTCGCCAGCGATGCAGCCACAGATTTCATGGTCTCGTGGAGTTTGGTTTCCAATACTCCAAAGTACTATTTCACTGTATGGATTGCTATCCAGAACAGATTTTTAACTGGAGATCGTTTGTTCTATCAATGTGGATTTTTTGAGGAAGTGTGGTAAAACCTCACGTAGAAAAGTTACTATCAAGTCATTACATACATGAATGAGAAAATAGAGTTAGGTTCCTTGCTGATCAACAAAGACCGCAAGATTTGAGTTATTCTTTTTCAGACTTTTACACGTACGCTATTTGGAGTGGAGCGAAATGGGGGATAAGATTTGGTGAAAAGCATAACTAAGCAA
Source organism: Raphanus sativus (assembly GCF_000801105.2). Classification (NCBI taxonomy): domain Eukaryota; kingdom Viridiplantae; phylum Streptophyta; class Magnoliopsida; order Brassicales; family Brassicaceae; genus Raphanus; species Raphanus sativus. The sequence goes on along the minus strand of NC_079511.1, from coordinate 8,623,671 downwards.
CATGCATGATTGAACCCATAGATAAGCAAGTCGTGAAATTGCATCTCCCAGCATGAGAACAAGAGAGGACTCCGTATTATGGGAAGGCCATAGAAATTTCTCGCTTAGATAAGTCTCTTCCCTTTTTTTGATGTAAAGCTAGATAGATTTGGCTCAAACTCAAAACTATAGTAACAGTCACTGTACAAAAAGTTTTTCGGTCCAAAAGACAATACTATAAAACCGAGGAGAACCAGATTCGTTTGCTTTACTCGAATGACTGAAACCGCAGAATTTATTACAAAGCTGTAGAAAAATTCTGAATTGTGAGAGCAGTCATAAGACACGTGTCTAAATCTAATTGCAAGTTGAAATTCTTATCACCAAACGTTTCGTATCATATTTGTAGCCGAAGGATTCCCACTTACCAGGGTTCTAAATCCTTCTTCCTTATCTTCTTCTTCTTCTCGCCGAGCCTACAGTGTATGTAATATCTGTAAACTTTCGCAGAAAACCCAAAGAGAAGACGGAGGAGGAGGAAGAAGAATGGAGAAGCTATTCATACCATCATTCCCCAAAACTTGTTTGAACTATCAGATTCCGACAAAGGTAGAGACTTCACCAGAAACCCATCCAACAAAATCCAGGAAAAAGTCTCTGTCTTTCACCAAAAAGAAACAACAACCAAACACCATCACCCCCGAGGATCAACTCGACTACCTCTGTAGAAACGGAACCCTCCTCGAAGCCGAGAAAGCTCTAGACTCCATGTTCCAGCAAGGAGGAACAACCAAGATGAAGATGAAACGAAGCACTTACCTCAACCTCCTCGAATCCTGCATCGATTCCGGCTCCGTCCACCTCGGCCGTATCCTCCACGCTCGCTTCGGTCTGTTCCTCCCCCAGCCCGACGTCTTCGTGGAGACAAAGCTGCTGAGCATGTACGCGAAATGCGGGTGTTTGGCCGATGCGCGCAAGGTGTTCGATTCAATGCGTGAGAGAAACCTCTACACTTGGTCCGCTATGATCGGTGCTTACTCGAGGGAGCATCGCTGGAGAGAAGTCTCTAAGCTCTTTGTTATGATGATGGAGGATGGAGTTCTGCCTGATGATTTCTTGTTTCCCAAGATACTGCAAGGGTGTGCGAACTGTGGTGATGTTGAGACCGGGAAGCTGGTTCATTCGGTGGTTGTTAAACTCGGGATGACTTCTTGTCTCCGTGTTAGCAACTCGATTTTGGCGGTGTATGCGAAGTGTGGTGAGTTGGGTTTAGCTACGAAGTTCTTTAGACGCATGGAGGAGAGAGATGTGGTTGCTTGGAACTCTGTGCTGTTAGCTTACTGCCAAAACGGTAAACATGAAGAAGCTGTTGATTTGGTCGAGGAGATGGAGAAAGAAGGGATCTCCCCGGGGCTTGTTACTTGGAACATACTGATTGGAGGTTACAACCAGCTGGGAAAATGCGACGCCGCGATGGATTTGATGCAGAAGATGGAGAATTTTGGTGTCACTGCCGACGTGTTTACCTGGACAGCTATGATTTCGGGGTTGATACATAACGGGAAGAGATATCAGGCGTTGGATACGTTTAGGAAGATGTTTTTAGCGGGTGTGGTGCCTAATGGAGTCACTATTATGAGTGCTGTGTCTGCTTGTTCGTGTTTGAAGATTCTGAACTTGGGATCAGAAGTTCACTCTATCGCTGTCAAGATGGGGTTTATGGATGATCTGCTTGTGGGGAATTCTCTGGTAGATATGTATTCGAAGTGTGGGAAGCTTGAAGAAGCCAGGAAAGTTTTTGATTCGATAAAGAATAAGGATGTGTATACTTGGAACTCAATGATAACAGGTTACTGCCAAGCAGAATATTGTGGGAAGGCTTATGAATTGTTTATGAGGATGCAGGAGGAAAATGTAAAACCAAATATCATCACATGGAACACGATGATCTCGGGATATATTCAGAACGGAGACGAGGGTGAGGCTATGGATCTGTTTCAGAGGATGGAAAAAGATGGGAAAGTTCAGCGGAGCACTGCTTCATGGAACCTAATCATTGCGGGTTATATACAAAACGGAAAGAAAGACGAGGCCTTGGAACTTTTTAGGAAAATGCAGTTCTCTCGTTTCATGCCAAATTCAGTTACCATACTGAGTCTTTTGCCTGCTTGCGCTAATCTTCTTGGGGCCAGAATGGTAAGAGAGATACACGGCTGTGTACTGCGGAGAAACCTAGATGCTGTTCATGCTGTTAAAAACGCTTTAATTGATACTTATGCCAAGTCAGGGGATATAGGATACGCAAGAACGATATTCAAGGGTATGAAAACGAAAGACATCATAACTTGGAACTCGTTGATTGGAGGTTACGTTTTACACGGTAGCTATGGTCCAGCGCTTGATCTTTTTGATCAAATGAAGACAGAGGAGATTAAGCCAAATAGGGGAACTCTTTCGAGTATCATCCTTGCACACGGTCTAATGGGAAATGTAGACGAGGGAAAGAAAGTATTCTCCAGCATAGCGAATGATTACCATATTATTCCTGCTCTGGAACATTGTTGTGCTATGGTATCTTTGTACGGACGATCCAATAGACTCGAAGAAGCACTGCAGTTTATCCAGGAGATGAATGTTCAATCAGAGCCACCTATCTGGGAAAGCTTCTTAACCGCCTGCAGAATTCACGGTGATATTGACTCGGCAATCCATGCAGCAGAGCACTTGTTCTCCTTGGAACCTGAAACCCCGCCCACTGAAAATCTGGTATCCCAGATCTATGCCTTAGGTGCAAGACTTGGGAGATCTCTAGAAGGAAAGAAACCAAGGAAAGAAAAGCTGCTGAAGAAACCTATTGGACAGAGCTGGATTGAAGTTAGAAATTTAGTTCATACATTCACGACAGGCGATCAGTCTAAACTATGTACTGATGTGCTGTATCCATGGGTGGAAAAGTTGTGTAGGATGGATGATAGAAATGATCAATACAATGGAGAACTTCTGATTGAGGAAGAAGGAAGGGAAGAAACTTGTGGAATCCACAGCGAAAAGTTTGCCATGGCTTTTGGTCTAATTTCCCCATCGCGTGCACCTAAGACGATTAGGATCTTGAAAAATCTTAGGATGTGCCGGGATTGCCATAATACTGCAAAGTACATCTCTAAAAGACACAGCTGTAAAATATTGTTGGAGGACACTAGATGCTTGCACCACTTTAAGAATGGGGATTGTTCCTGTAAAGATTATTGGTAGAGTGATTAGCCAGGCACTAAGGTACTGTTTAACTTGATTTAATCAGTGGTTTTAATCACATAACCAAGTAATGTATATTCTTACTCGTATATGTTTTTGCAGTTGAAGAGATTACTGAGTTAGTAGCATAGCTTGAGTAAATTTTGGTTGAAGATTGAAGGCTCCTTAACTCCAGTGGTGTCTTGAAGTCATTTTGATACTAATATGGGCACCAGATAGGGAACCTTACCTATTTAGGAATGGTTCAATAGTGCATGTTTTTGTTATCCTGGAAGATAGGATTCTTTCAGAATAGGATTCCGTTTTCCTTCCATGACTTCCCTTGAAAGTGGAAACGCGAATGAGTTGCTTGTAGTGACGTGTATTCCGCAACTTGATTTAATATATTCCAGAAAATGCCCAACCACAAACGTAACCTTTTCTTCCATCATAAATTCCCATCAGATGCCTAAGCTATGTGTTGCAGGAGTCAACTATCTCTTCACTCGAGCTTCTTACTCTTGCTTTGAGTCTTTTGAGATCATCTGAGTCTTGAGGATGGTATTAGCAACATCTTTTGTTTACCTTTTTATTTTTATGTATATGATTTTGCACCTTGAAAACCTCATATTGCAGTTATGACTATGTGAGATTAACTTGAAGTTGTTGCTGCAGAGTGTTCAAGGGAAGCCTGCATCAGTTGGGCCATGGGGAGGCCAAGGTGGTCATGCATGGGATGATGGAACGTTCACCACAGTAAGGCAAATAGTTATAGCGCATGGCTCTAGTATAGACTCCATCCAAGTTGAGTATGACAAGAATGGAAGCTCGTTTTGGTCTGAAAAACATGGAGGAAACGGAGGCTCGAAGTTTGAAAAGGTAAAAACAAAGAGACACTTTCCCTAAACTAATCCTCTATAGTTTTCATAAATTTGATCACCCGTTTTCGTTTGGTTTAAGGTCATACTTGATTACCCGCATGAGTATTTGACCTCAGTACATGGAACCTATGGCAGCTATGACATCTGGGGACATGTATGCGTTCGGTCGCTTACCTTTGAGAGTAACCGCAAAAAGTATGGACCGTTTGGTGTTGAGTCAGGTACATGTTTCTCATTGCCAAAATCAGAGTCGAAGGTTACTGGGTTCCATGGGAAAGCTGGTTCCTATTTGGATGCTATTGGTGTTCATCTTCAACAAATTCCTAAAGAGGATAATCCCTCGTCGAAAATTGTCATGCACGCACATCAAAATGTCCACAGTGGTGACAAGGATTTCGAATATTCAGTGATTCAAGGAAGTGTTGGTCAAAACTTTGACATATTTGTTGCACTCAAGAAGAAAGATTCAACTTTGCCTTCTCATCAACCCCGAGAACACACAGGTGCTGAGATCACCAAACATAAGGTGATTTCAAGACTTTTATGTTAATACATTTCAGGCCTTTCGAATTTTTACCCGGTTTTTGTTTACCAAAAAGAGCATCGAATTTGTTTTTATCAGGTGGTGACAGATACTGAGAAGGTGCAGCCAAAAGTGCAGCCAAAAGCTGGAGGTGGTGTAAAATCATATGGACCATGGGGTGGAGCCGGTGGAATCATATTTGACGATGGGATTTATACCGGTATTAGACAAATCAATTTGTCACGCAGTGTCGGGATTGTGTCCATGAAGGTGTGTTATGATTCTAGAGGACAAGCTGTATGGGGAAGCAAGCATGGTGGCAGGGGAGGATTCAAACATGAAAAGGTGTGTGAATTCAAAATTTCTTTTAAAGTTTGTTTAAACATTTTAATTACACCATATATCACATTCTCTCTGTTTTTTTTTTGTTTGAAAACATTTTGCAGATTGTATTTGATTACCCATCAGAGATTTTAACACATGTAACGGGAACATATGGACCTTTGATCTACATGGGACCTAATGTGATAAAGTCACTTACATTTCACACAAACAAAGGAAAGCATGGACCTTTTGGAGAAGAACAAGGACCTTCTTTTACTCATAAAACGGATGATGGTAAAGTTGTTGGATTCATTGGAAGAGAGGGTTTGTTTCTTGATGCAATTGGTGTTCATGTTATGGATTGCAAGATAAGTCCCCTCAAGCCATCTCCTCACAATGCAATTGTTCCCCATAATAGCTCTGGCGTTGCTGTAATCGAAAATTCCCCATGGGCTAATAAGCTAGTACTTGCAGCAAACGGCCGTGGCGAAGAGGTAACTTGTAGAATAACCAACTGTATTATGGGTTGGTGTATAGGGTTTCAGGATTAACCACCCTATTAGCAGCTTACTTGTTGAGTGTAAATCATTTTCACAGTTTGAGCGTGGAGTCGTCAAAGAACCAACACCGAGCGGGCCTGGACCGTGGGGAGGCCAAGGAGGTAAACCATGGGACGATGGTGTATATTCAGGGATCAAACAGATATTTGTAACTAGAGGAAATGATGCTATCTCTTCGTTACAAGTCGAGTACGATAGAAATGGACAATCTGTTTGGTCGGTTAAACATGGTGGTAACAATGGAGTCTTCACACACAGGGTAAACAAAAAATCTTTCATATATAAAACCATTTTCGTATTTTTTGATGCATCACAACCATGCTGATGTTGAATCTCTCTTGCAGATTAAACTCGAGTACCCAAACGAGACGCTCACCTGCATTTCAGGGTATTACGGACCACTGAATAACTCAGACAATACTAGTGTGGTCAAGTCTATGAGTTTCTACACGAGCCGTGGCAAGTACGGTCCCTACGGTGAGGAGACTGGAACTTATTTCACTTCAACTGCAACAGAAGGAAAAGTGTTGGGTTTACATGGAAGAAGCAGCGCTTACTTGGACGCCATTGGGGTTCATATGCAGCACTGGCTTGGCAACAACACTAAGCCTCAATACAACAGAGCTTCCTGTTTCAAGGTGTACTGAACAATCTTGTCTGCACAAAACAAGAAAAAAATATCTAACCTCGTATGCAGTAAAATAAACATGCGCCTAAACGCATTGAGTTTCCTTTCCAGATAAATAACATTGTTGTTACTATAAACAGATGAGTACGAAAAAAACGCTAGAGAAACAAGATGTGTGTGTAAAATAAAATGTAACAACATTGGCATTTTACATGCTAAATCCTGTTTAATGATAACTATTATGTTGTTCGTGAGTGAACTTTTGCATGTTGCAACACTTCTCTGAGCACAGATGCTATTCGATGAGACATATGATGTTCCATAAACATCTCTTTTACCCTCTCATACCCTTTCTTCCCCATTGTCGTCCTCATCTCCACGTTTGTTGCCAGCTTCACAATGTTTCTGGCAAGAGGTAACACACCGTCTTTACCTGCGTTGTGTAATAGACCAGTTGTTCTGTTCACTACAATCTCCATTGTTCCTCCTGCTGCGGTACCGAGCACAGGAAGCTTAAAGGCCATGGCTTCGATTGTTATTCTACCGAAGCATTCTCCTCTGGCTTGAGAGTTTTGGACAAGAACGTCAATGGCTGCTAGATATGGTGCTACTTTCATTGTTTTGTTGACAAAGTGGACGACTTTCTGAAGTTGCTTCTCTTGAACAAATCTGCGTAGCTCTGTCTCGAATTTCGTCTGTGCGCTCATGTCGCTTCCTACTACCACTGCATGCATTGTTGGTACCTCAAGCTTTTTAGCCCCTTTGATAATTTGTAGACTTTCATGGAAGGCTCGGAGGAATAGATCTTGGCCCTTTCCTCTAGACACACCTGCCATAAAATAATCACCCGTAAAAAAGCAAATTAAGTAAATTCTTGAGGAAATTGAGTATCAGGCAGAATGTGATAGACGGCTTACTATTGATAATGCCAAACAGTATGTCATCACTCTGCACTCCAAGAGACTCTCGAACTTGCTCACGTAGAACTTTCTTGGCGAAACTATCTTCAGCAACTTCCATCAACTCCTTGCTATTTCCTAGGTGCACGACATAAGTTTTAGGCATTTTAATCCTGTGTTACAACAGTCCAAAAAGTAGACACATTAACGCTAAAACCCGAGATAAAGAACAAAACTGAAAACAAGAAGTTGCAAAGAGAGGAAAACAGACCCTAAGCGATCATGAGTTCTGTTCTTCCAGTATTCAGCTGTTGCATGCGAATCAATCATCGCCCCGGCAACAAAAGGGAGATGCTTAACTAAATCCGCCTTGAAATAATGACCTCTCATCTCATGAATCCACCATAGGATCTTGGGAAGAACTTGAGGAACATTGTCCTTGAGTACAGAATCAAGCCATTTCCCAGTAACAGCAGTGTTCAAAACAACCAAATCAGACTTGAGAGCTGTGTCTATAGCTTTCTTACTCTTTGCTGAGATAACCTAAACCAATCAAGAAGATTAAATTCCGATAAGAAATTAAAAAAGAACAATCTTGTAGGAGTAGCTAAATCTCAAACCTTCACTCCTCGATCCAACATCTTGCGTTCCAAAACATTAACCACCTCATCAGCTTCAACTGGTTTCTGATTCGTAGTCCAAACAACTTCAGCACCAACTCCTCTCAACAAAAACGCGAGCTCCATCAACAGCAAAGGCCCACCTAAAACACACACACAGAAAAACTAACTTCATCACTCGAAAAGACACAAACTTGAGCTCGACCCGAGACTCAGGGAGCTTGTATTATCGTCACCTGAGAGGGAGAGCTCGTGAGAGACGAGTAAAACGAGCTTCGATTTCATGAAATCCAGAGGATTTGTCGATGATCGGATCTTCGCGCCGCTGCTGCTGCCTGCCTTCTCCACGACGAATCTTCCGCATCTGTTTCCGTTAACACTGCAGGAATCAAAAGCGGATCTGACGAGAATCATTCCCACGGTTGATACTGATAGAACGAGCAGAATCATCAGTGGCCATCTCTTCTTCTTCTGCATTGTTAACCACACACTCGTTGACGATGGTTTCCCCATTAGTCTCTCTCCGACTAGATTCACCAGATCCTAGGGTTTTCCAAAGTTGCAATCCATCTCTGCGATTCCGAGGATCTCTATGAAGGAAAGCTACAGAAATCGAGAGTGTGAAATTGGTAGTGAGAAGTTGGAGCACTGCCCCCAACTTCAAGCCGTTTTCAGGTAATACGAATGGACTGCCTGTTGTTTATACTTCGGACATGTCGGGTTTTGCTTAATAATGGGCCTAGAAGACCTGATATATTATTGGTTATCCATAAAAGGCCCATCTGTTTTTTTTTCTTCCTCTCGCTATTGGTTTGGTTTTGCTGAAATTTCACAAAGCATGATTTTTAGGGGTGGTGGATCCATTGTCTTATTTTCCAACGTTGTATGTGGCAGTGGCACTAAAGACATTTACTTTTTGTCACACGGCCGTAACTTGTGGCTGTTTAGTGTTACTGTTATAAAGATGTTGGATGTCCATACCATTTATTAGATGTTTGACAACTGGTACAACTTAATAACTTTTTTTTCTTTTCTTTTCAAATTAAAAGTCTTCGTTTCTTGCTCAGACCATTTCCCCATTTTATTTTGGACTTGTTATTGGGTTCACCCCTAGAATGAACCTAGAGGTTCATCCAACAAATAGAAATCACTCATTTCATAATTGATATCTTTTAAATAAGGAAATAAAATATTATCAAGTTATATGATGTTTTTAAAATAAAAATGTTTAAAATAAATAAAATAGTAATATATGGAAAAAAATTAAAAATATTTTAAATCCGTCATCAAAACACTAAGCCTAAACTCTAAAATTTAAATTAAAAACATTAAACACTAAATCTTAAAAATACCAAATCCTTAATCCTAAAAAGAGTTTAGGATTTACCCAAAAGTTTAGAGTTTAGAGTTTAGGATTTAGGGTTTAGTATTTCGATGACGGCGTTAAAATATCTAAATTTCTTTTGCATATACTTGAATTTAGGGTTTAGAGTTTAAGATTATCCAAGGGTTTAGCATATACCCAAGGGTTTAAGGTATACCGTATACTCAAGGGTTTAGGGTTTAGGGTTTATGATTTAGGGTTTAGGGTTTATTTTATCTTTTGAAAATGTTAAAAAAAAATTTTAAATTTTTTTTTGTAACTACTATTATTTTTATTTGTTTTTATTTTATTTATTTTAAATATAATATAACTTGACAATACTTTGTTTCTTTATTTAAAAGATATCAATTGTGAAATGAATGATTCTTATTGGTTGGGTGAACCTCTAGGTTCATTCTAGGGGTGAACCCAAGAATAACTCTTTATTTTGGGGCAAACCATTTCCCCATTTAGTACTAGTAGCATAACCGATTCATGAATCATTATCCTCATCTTAAATTATTATACTCTTCTAAGAAAATTCATCATAGTTATATAGTATAATAATTATTTTATTACACCATCTATCTTATTAAAACTCAAGTACAAAATCATTTTGTTTGGTTACTTGGATAAGAGTATTAAAAAAATTTGGTGTGTTTGGAAACATAGATTGTAGTCTTTTTAAAAAAAAAATTTTGTTTGGAAACAAAGATAGCAGTATTAAACAGAAAAAATAATGAGCTTAAGTTATTAAGTCCATTATAAAAGAATGTTGTCAATATATATATAAGAAAAATACAATACAAAGCCTAATTTGAAATACCAACTCAGATTATGGTTTTTATATTTCATATTAAGTTTTTAAAATATAATATATGTAATTATTTATATGATGATACGTATTAAATACTATTAATTATATGATTACTTATATGATGGTACATATAAAATATGATTAATTATATGATGAAATTATACGATATATAATAATGACTAAGGATGGGTTTTCAGACATCCATACGGGTTTGGTTCTGATCTGTTTGTGTTTCGGGTTTTCGAGGTCAAAGATTTCAGTCCTATTAGGATGTCTCTAAATTTTTGTTTGAGTTTGATTCGGATCTTTGCGGGTTTGAGTTTGGATAACCTATTTAAATTATTTTTAAAGTTTTAAATCACTATATATTTTAAATTTCTCAAAATCTATAAATAAAGTAATATATTACCTATAAATTTAAATAACATATGTCAGAATACCTAAGCTTAACATATCAATTCACTACAAAAAATAGATGAATTGAATCACTTAAATTGCATCACTTAACTAAGTGATTCTATTTTAAGTCACTTATTTATAAATGAGACAAATAAATATAAATTAGCATCAGTTATGATAAGTGATATTAATATTAATTTATTTTGCATCAATTCAATAAAATGATATTTGTTTTGGTACTTTGTATCAATTTACCAAAATTGATACTACAATATAAAGTTACATCAATTAAATAAGTGATGCATTTATATTTTTTTGTTGACATCACTTACTAAACTGATACATAATTTATTTCGCCAAAAAATTGACGCTAACTAAAATTATTGAACTATATTTTTCTTTAACATCAGTTTAACAAAAATGATGTTATTTTAATTTAATTTTGCGTCAAATCAAACATTTAAGTTAATATAAAGATAATTACATCACAACAATGAACTCGTAAATTATAAAATTCCAGAAAAAAGGACCACTATCGTAACCACTAAAACAAATCTCGTTAAGAAAATAGCATAACAACAAAAAGAAAGAAAAAAAGATCACGATCGTTAAGGGATATTTGTTTGTTTAATTTTCTTTTTGCTTTTATTTGATTGGTCATGTCTTCATATAACTGTTTCTTTTTTTTTATAACTTCTTCATATAACTGTTTCAACTTAGGAACAACGTTTATTCTTCTTTTCTCGATAACCAACATCTCCATCTTCCTTTTTCTCTTCCTCTTGCTCTTTCAATTTCTTATATTTGTCAGTTTAAAATCTATGGTACGAAGTTTTTTTTGTCCAGAACAACTTTTCATTATGATGCCGGTTTGGTTTCTTCTTAGGAAGTATATGAAAGTTTATGAGAGGTACTATTTTCATATTTCTTATTTCTTTAATTTGTCAAGTTTTGAGAAAATGATGAACTTATAGGATTTTATGTTTATGGCTTATATATAGATCTTTGGAAGTGTCCAGAGATTAAAGAGGATATACAATACTGATTTGAAGTGCGGAAGAAGAATAGAAGTCTCAGGAAGTCTTCACGCCACGCCACTAACGAGATTGAAATATGGATACAAAGAACAAAAAGAAAAGAAAGAAGAAAAACCTGGATTGAGGAAACTTTCATAGCCAATTCTGTTTATATATTTTACAGTTCTTTTTCCTCTGTAAATTTATCTTCATGTTTCTTTCTTTTTTCATTAGCTTGTATCATCACAGGAAAAAAATTATTAATAAAAAGTTATTTCAATTTTTGTTTATAGAAATACTGTATCACGTTAATAATTAAACTAGTATAAATATTAAACTATTAATTTTTAATATTAATTTAACTATTAATTAATATTATAATTAATTAACATCAATTATTGTAACTGATGCTAATATAACATCTTTTAAAAACTGATGTAATTGTTAGTATCACTTTTCTACAATTGATACATACTAGAATCATGTATAATAAGTGATGTGATTATTTAGTTTTTTCACATCAATTTTCAAATAAAATGATACAAATTATTTGCATCACCACTTTCAGAGTCATTTATTTAAGTGATGCAAAATTCTTTTACATCATTTATAAGTAATGCAAAAATAGAAAATAAATGATGCTAAACAATGTTTTTTTTGTAGTGATTGGTTTGATTTAAAATTTTGGATACGAAATCAATAATTATTTTAAGTATTTTTGGTGATTTGAGTATACTTTAACTATTTTAGATATTTGTTTTTGATTATCTATATACATTTTCAAGTATTTTAAACTAATTTAAAAGTATAATTCTTGATGTTTTATATACGTTAAATATAAAAATAATTAATATATAAGTATATAAATCTATTTTTAGATAATTTCAGGTACACGAATACTTCGGTTCGGATCCGATTCGGTTCTCTAACTAACTAAATTTTGAATAATTCGAATATTTAATCAATTTATGTTCAGGTTTGGTACTATATTTACGGATTGGTATCAATTCTGTTCCTCGGATTCATTTTGCCAAACCCTAATAATTACATGAAAAACAAATATCATCATATTTTTTTAAATATACATCCGAGGAGGTGCAGAGATTAAAGTCTATAATCACTTATTTTAACAACAAGCCAAATAAATATGTTGATTGAAGAGCGAATAAAATAAAACTAGAGAAATACATAGTTTACCAGAGATACTCTATGTGTCGAATTTATTATAAAGAAAATTTTATTAAAATAAATAAATTCAATAATTACAAACAAATAATATATTTCATAAAAGTGAAAAATCTAGTTACATTTTAAAACCAATGAAATCAACCATCTCAGATTTTTATTACATTTAATACTTTCCTCATCAGCTAACTGCCTCTATTATATTTTGAATATAAATCAACATCCACGTGGGAACAAAATCAATAGAATCATCTCTCTCAAAAACTATACATTTGTCCTTTTATACATCACATTGGTGTAGCTATAAAAATAGTATTTACGTATTTTATGCATTACGGAATATGCAAATAGAAACATATACTAATAGACTGAAATATATATAGGTGTATATCTAGCTAAAAAGATATGAAAAAGACAAGAAACTTAGAGAAAATTGGGTATAACAGTAGAGTAAGGAGGGACTCACCAACTGGTTGTTAAGTCATTTAATCCTTCAATTGAACCCACCCACCTTTGTTTTTTCTTTCATCCTCTTCTTCTTTAGACCAGTTTAGTATATTCCTCTAAATATATAGTTAGATTTTTCCTTTTTTATTTTATAATGTTATTTTCATATACTAACATCAAACACTATTCACTAATATATAGTATTAAACCGGGGTTTCTAGCTCAGTTGGTAAAGAGTTCACAGCTGTGAGTTTTGCCACCTGAGTTCGAATTCTGGCCACTGGGGAATTAACATTTCGGCATCGCCAGGGATAGAAGACCGACATGTGGCAACACGTGACTAGTCTGGACCATTTCTGTGAGGCCAAGATACCTCTGTGTAATTCAAAAAAAATATATGGTATTACCATTGCATTATTGCCTTCAAACGTTTTGTTTCTTTTTGTATTTAGTCACTGGTATGCGTCAGGCCAATGACGATTAGTGATTTATATGTTCTCACGTGTTTATATAGGAATGGCTGGCACAAAAAGAATCAATTAATTAATTTACACTCGACTCATAAGGTACAGAAACTTCCACCAGAAAAGATTAAAAATTACAGGTAGCGTTTGTCAAAAAATTCCGGTAGTGTCATTATTTTATTGTTGATATATTGCATAGCCAAGTTTGAATTTAAAAATTTCCGGTGGTGTCATTATTTTATTGTTGATATATTGCATAGCAAAGTTTGAATTTAAAAATTGGGTTGGTGTCTAGATGTCCCAATGATAAGAATATGAAGAATATGAGTTTGTTTAAACCAATGATCAAAAAAAAAAGAGAATTGGTTTTGTTCTTGTGGATTGAATTTTTTTTTTGTTCATTTGGGAATTTCCAATATTAATTGTTTTCCTCTCTCGGGATTGGGTCTCAAGTCTTTTCTTTTTGTCTTGGACTGTTGGAAACTCCTTCGCTTTTGTGTTTCCTGATAGAGCAGCCACATCCACACTCATCACAACAATCTCTCTCTTTTTTTTTGTAGGGTTTTCAAAGTCTCATTTTCTCGTGCAGGTAGTTTCTCTTTTAGTCCAAGTTTTTGATTCTTGATTCTCTATGATTGTTGATCTGCGCTGTATTTATTTTTCTTTTTTTTTACTTTATATTTTTCATATTTTCGACCTTCCTTTTTAGAAAAATTTCCTATGAAGATGAAATCATCAAAAGAAAAAAGAGAAAAAACACTTTACTTTTTTTTATAAGTATGTAATAATTGATCTTTTTCTCTGCTTTTGAGTCACTGAGTTGAGCTACACAACCTCTTTTAGTCTGCATTTTATTCAATTTTTCCTCTTTGATTTACACAAATCCTGAATTAGGTTTTCTGGGTTTCTTTGTTCCTGACCAAAAAAAACCTTTTGCTTTATCAAGAATTTGACCTTAATCCTCAGAAATGTTGTTGCTTTCCAGACTGTTAAGAATTCGCACCAAAAAGATGATTTAACTTCATCTCAGACCACTCTTCCTCTCTTTTATTTTATTTTTGCAGGAACTCCTTTTCCGACCAAACTCATTGAACTAAAGATGGTCCACTGTAACAAAATTCCTGCAAAGTCACTAAAACAAAAGGGCCGTTAAATAAACGAAAAAAAAAACCATGGAGGTTTATTACTCAAGTAATGTCAATTATTACCAGCAAGAACCAATCTTTCTCAACCATCAACAACAACAACAAGAAGCGTCTTCCTCCTCCGAACATGTTCGAAACGAGATGGTTTTCATTCCACCAACCACCGGAACCACCGGAGTAGTAACGGGTCTTCAGAATCTCAACGGCACCGTTTCGAGCAGCGATCAAAGCTTTCACGACGGTCAAGGACTGTCTCTAACCCTCGGCAATCAAATCTCTCTTCCTTCGTTTCACCACCACCAGCAATACCACCACCACCAATTGGGTTTCACCCCGAATAATCCTTCAATCTCGGTTAAAGAAACGCCGCCGTTTAACTTGGAGGAGGAAAAGAGCAAAGAGATGATGTCGTCGTTGCTGTTGTTGTGTCAATCTAATCCTTCCTCCGGTTATGCTGCAGGACTCTACAACAATTATCGGTACAACGAAACGTCGGGAGGGTTTATGATGAGCAGCGTGTTGCGTTCTCGGTATCTTAAACCGGCTCAGAGTTTGCTGGAAGAAATGGTTAGTGTCAAGAAAGAGATGAGAAATAAGAAGAAGAAAGGTCAAGACTTTAACAATGATTCCACCAAGGATACAGAAAGTGGAGAGTTGTCTACAACAGAGCTTCAGAACAAGAAGAACAAGCTTCTGGCAATGGTTGATGAGGTAACTAACTCAACTCACATCTCTTAAAACTTAAGTTCTGAGTATATGCTTTGGCTATAATAGTGCTTTGGTTTGTGTAATAATAATGGTTTGCAGGTAGATAAAAGATACAACCAGTACTACCATCAAATGGAGGCATTAGCTTCATCGTTCGAGATAGTAGCAGGATTCGGAGCATCTAAGCCTTACACATCAGTGGCTCTCAACAAAATCTCTCGCAGTTTCCGCTCTCTCCGGGACACGATAGAGGAGCAGATTCAGATCGTCAGAGAGAAGCTTGGGGAGAAAGGAGGAGGAGAGTTGTCGTTAGATGAGCAGCAGCAGCAGCAAGGAGGAGGAGGAGGAGAGAGGATACCGAGGCTGAGGTACTTAGATCAACGGTTGAGACAGCAGAGAGCTTTCCATCAACAGATTGGAATGGTTCGACCGTCCTGGAGGCCTCAGAGAGGTCTCCCTGAGAACTCTGTCTCTGCTCTTCGCGCTTGGCTCTTCGAACATTTCCTTCATCCGTATGTGTTTTTTCTTTTCTTCTCTCGCAAGTCACAGCCTTTTTTTGAGTTTAAAGATTACAGAACGTTTATTTGTAGATATCCGAAAGATTCTGAGAAAATGATGCTTGCAAAACAGACAGGACTGTCTAAAAACCAGGTAAAAAACTGAACTTTTTGGTAACTTTCGTGTTCTGTTTTGAGTCATCTTACTTTCTCTGATATGTAATTTTTTTAGGTTGCTAATTGGTTCATAAACGCGAGAGTTCGTCTATGGAAACCGATGATCGAAGATATTTATAAACAAGAGTTTAGTGATGAGTCTGAGTTACGTATCTCCAAGTCTTCTCAAGAACCTAACATCACAAACCAAGAAGACTCCTCGTCGTCGCAGCAGCAACCGGAAGATAACAATAACACCGCTTATCCATCTGCAGACACAGCAAACATTGGCTTCTCATCAGATGAGCCAAAACAACAAGAGGTGAACCGGTCAGGGGATTACGAGACGCTACTGAACAACTATCAAGGGTATGTTATGGAGGAGGATTACCGTTACAACAACATTGGCGGGAACAACCAGCAAGACAGTAGATTCTCCAATGCCCATCACTTGCACGACTTTGCTGTTTGATAACAAGAGGAGGGCATTGATTGTTGAAGCGCAAGGAATGTGCTTGTTTTGCAACTTTATAGTTTAGGCATATATAATACACACCACCCATATCTGTGGGGGGCATATAAAGCAGATATGTAGGTTTCTTTTGTGTATAAACCCCCAAATATTGAGATATTGATGTGTGTATATGGTTCAAGGTGGTGGTGTAAAGAAATACTCTTACAAAAGTGTGAACACCATTTCATTTAACATGTTAGAAAGATTTGAGAGCTCTTTTTCATAACTCAAGTGCTAACAACACAATGCCGATTCAATAACATGTGACCCGTATCTTGTCAGAGACGATCTTTTCGATTGGCTTTCTGATTCTATAATTATTTACTGGATCATAGAAACGACGCGCTGTTCGACGTTCTGTAAACGAAACGGCGCTCAGTCCCCTCTCTTTTTTTCAACAGGGACTGCATAAAGTGTCATCGTGAGTCCACCTCCGATGTCAATGGAGGTTTTTCAGTTGACGCCGGAGATTCCTCTCCGTTTCAATCCTACACCACTAAACTTCTCCAATCGTAGCAGAATCAACTTCTGCCGGCCGTTATCAGCAACCAGCGACTCTCGATTCGGTACACCGGATTCAGAGTCCCGGAACCGGATGTTCATTCTCGGGACGGGATTCGTCGGAGGATTCTTCGCGGAAAAGCTCAAAGAAGCAGATTGGTAATGCTATCAATTTCTCTCTTCTTCATATGATGATGAATTGATAATCAATCAGATATTTATAGCTCTTTTTCACACACTCTTGTTGGTGGTGGTTCAGGTTGGTTTCAGGGACTTGCAGGAGTGAATCGAAGAAGAAAGAGTGGGAGAAGAAAGGAATCGATCTTCACCTATTTTCTGCTGATTCACCTCAGTAACACATCACTTTTACTCCATGTTAGTAGTAGTAGTAGTAGTAAATCTCTGAATCTGATTTTTTTTAATTTGGTTTACTTGTTAACCAAATAATCAGATGGAGGTTGCTAGAAACAGTGAAAGATTACACTCACCTGCTCGTTTCCATTCCACCTCTAGCTGACATTGGTGATCCGGTTTTTACTTTTCTTTCCTCTGCCTTTTTTTTTTATCGTATCTCTTTTTGCCTTAACTGACTTAAACTGACAAAAGTTTATCTTGTTTTGGTCAAAAGATGTTGCGGAATGTAGAACTTGTCAGAGAGAAGCTCTCGAGTGGAAATCTTCAATGGCTTTGTTATCTCTCTTCAACAAGTATGTAAAGAACCTGCTTTTCTTCTTCTTCTTCTTTTCTTTGTTTTTTTTTTTAATTTGGGTTAAAGATTGATTTCTTGTAGGTGTTTATGGAGACTATGGTGGTGCTTGGGTCACTGAAGAGTACATTTTTTTTTTTTTTTCTCATACTGCTGCTCTTTTTTTTGTCATAATGAGTCTAAATCAATCAATCTTGTAGTGATCCCCCTAATCCTAAAACACAGTCAGCTAAGATAAGGCTAGCTGCAGAGGAAGGATGGTTGAGCTTGGGGAGTGATCTTGGTCTTTCTACTCAAGTCCTTCGACTTGGTGGTATCTATGGACCTGGTCGCAGGTTGTCTTTCACACCTTCTGCTTCTTCCTCTTATTGCCTCCAAGGAATTAGTTTTTTAAAGACTGACTCTCAAAAAGGAAATGTTTTCTTGCTGCAGTGCGATTGACACTTTGTTAAAGCGGGAGCATTTGTCTGAAACTCAACTGAGAAGAGCGTCCCGTAGATTCACCTCCAGAGTCCATGTTCAAGATATATGCCAAGCTCTTCAAGCTTCCATTGAAAACCCATCATCGAGGTATACATATACATGTATAGGTATATGCTACTTCATGTTCAGTTTGTTTGTGAAATCAAATATGACCTTTTTATGGCAGAGAGATCTACAACATCGTCGATGATGATCCAGCACCAAGAGAAGAGGTGTTCCAATACGCCTTGGAGTTGATTGAAAAACGTTGGAAAAGGAAGATCGAAACGAAACCGTTTCTGTATGAGTCTCGGGAGCAGAGTTCACTGAGAGGCGAAAAACGAGTTAGTAACCAACATATGAAGGATAAACTAGGAGTCAAATTGCTCCATCCTTCGTACAAGTCGGGACTACAAAGCATTGTCGAGAAGATGGACAACCCGTTTTAAGCACGGATCAGGCGGCCAAGACTGCTGAATCACGACAAGAAAGTGCATGGCATCAGTCTGTGAGAATTACCATTATTAGATTTTGCATCAGTTCCCATAGATGATGCCATTTCTGAAACGTTTGGCATCGTTTAAATATCATCCCTGGCTAAGGGGCTACTCCACTTGGAGCTAATGGAACCAAAGTGCCATTTCATAAAAGACTTGGACCTGGAGCTTTTGGTGCTCGATTATAAATTCTACATATTTTTATCGTCACCATTTAAAGAAGGCTACAGTATTTTATTAGCTAAAGGTCAAATGATTTTTCAGATTATTGAAAAAACACGTGATATATATAACATGCAATGCTAACTGATTAGATTTTTCTACTTTATATAAGTTCAAGGCAAATCAACATTTAAAATGTCAAATATATACAAGAGAGAAATTATCCGTGATTCTAAAATCTATATATATATATATAACAAATTCAGCAACGAAGGACTCAACAGACCAACTAGGATTCCTTCCGAATGATTGAAACAGAGGCATGTGAAGATGCTACGTGTAACACATAGATTGGGATCCAACGGCTGCGAGCAGTTTCAAATAGTTGACGGAGATGGCCGTCGATCAAAACCAAGGGAGGCGGTTGGTAGGGCAAGCAGTTTGACCTTGCATGGCGTCTAGGCAAGAAAACAATCAAATCACGCACACTAATTTTCTAACCAACTTGTAACAATTGGAACAATGAAAATCACGTGCTCTTTTTGCATTTGTCGGATTCATAGATACTTCGAATCACATGTTGAGTTTTGCTACGAGAAGCCAAGAACCACTGAACGAAAAATGGATAAGAAAAAAAAAATCACATACTATTCTCGGAGTTCTCCTATATAGTAACAACTAGAGACACCTCGAGACATTCATCAACATTTCTATAAATCATACGTCTTAACACACTCTTTTCCCAATATAATACAAATGGCGGGGAAGGAGGAGAGTGAGACGTTTTACTCGGCGGCAACTCCTTTGGAGTTTGAGAAAGGCAGCCTTCCAACAACCGTGATCCCCGCAGATCCGTCGGCAAACGATTTGACCGCACCTCCAAAGCCTGTAATAATCACCTCCCCAACAGTCGCCGGAACTTACCCCGTCGTCTTATTCTTCCATGGATTCTATCTTCGTAACTACTTCTACTCTGATGTTATTACCCACGTAGCTTCTCATGGCTACATTGTTGTAGCCCCACAGGTATGTATAGTTTTTTTTTAATAGTATAAAGTATTAATTAAAGTTTATCTAAGAAACTAATTGAGTCTGTTATCTTTTTTTTTGTGAACTAGTTATATAGTTAGTGTTTTCTTATTAGTAAAAATATTAAAATTATATTGACTTGTATTACAGTTTTTAGGTGTTATGCATATCATATAAAATACATTACGTCTACGTAAATGGCTGATTTTATAAGCTCTATAGATTTCAATAGCCTACTTTTAGAAACCGGATATAAAATTAATAATTATTTATTTTACATGAATTTATAAGTTAGCCAGTTAATAATCTTTTTTTTTTTTTGGGTATGACTTGCAGCTGTGCAAGATTATGCCGCCAGGAGGGCAAGTGGAAGTGGACGATGCTGGAAAAGTGATAAACTGGATCTCAAAAAACCTCAAAGCTCACCTCCCAAATCCGGTAAACGCTAATGGCAAGTACACCGCACTCGTGGGCCATAGCCGCGGTGGTAAAACCGCGTTTGCGGTTGCGTTAGGCCATGCCACAACACTAGACCCATCCATCAAGTTTTCAGCTCTTGTAGGAATAGATCCAGTTGCAGGAGTCAGCAAATGCATGAGAACCAAGCCGGAAATCTTAACTTACAAACCGGAATCTTTCGACCTGGACATACCGGTTGCAGTGATCGGTACGGGTCTTGGACCGAAGAGTAACATGCTGATGCCACCATGCGCACCAGCGGAAGTGAACCATGTGGAGTTTTATAATGAGTGTAAGCCTACGAAGGGACATTTTGTGGCTGCGGATTACGGACATATGGATATGTTGGACGATAATTTGCCTGGTTTTGTCGGGTTTATGGCGGGTTGTATGTGTAAGAACGGGAAACGCAAAAAGAGTGAGATGAGGAGTTTTGTGGGTGGGATCGTGGTTGCGTTTTTAAAGTATAGTCTATGGGGTGAAAAGTCAGAGATTCGACAGATTGTGAAGGATCCTTCGGTTTCCCCGGCGAGGCTTGATCCTTTGCCGGAGCTGGAAGAGGCTTCTGGTCATCTCGTCTAGATTTGTGGCTATGTAACGTAATAAACTTATTTGATAGAGGCTCCAAACTCGTAATAAACTTGTTGCATGTTTCACTATTTTTAATAAACTTATTGAATATTTATCCACTAAACATAAATATGTTCTCAATACTTATGGAATTCCAATATCATAAATATCTGATGATTATAGTATGTGGCAAAATGGTTAGAATGAAAATTTTGAAAAATGCATGGAAAAATAAGTGCTGAAAATTCTATTACAATTTTTGAGATTCCGAAAACATATGCACATAAGAATTTAAAAGCGATCAAAATGAGAGATACAAAAAACTCTACACAAAGGTCGTCCTAAAGAGTGTGGCATGTGTTGACAAGAAAAGTTGATGTATTTTTGAATTGATTGTGTGCAATATCTTGCATAGAACTATAGAATTGTGTTGTGAAACAGAGACGACAATCTCATTTAAAATTTTGTTTGTTTGTATTGTCGCGACGAGATGGTCCTAATATATTCAAATGTGTGTAAAGAATCTTAAAATAGCAATGTCAGTAATAGAGACGAACACATTAAAGCTCGTTTTGTTTGTATTCTAGCAACGAAATGGTCCTTACAATTTTTCGAGGTGTGTTGTGTGATCATTTTACTCCGAGGTTCACATGCATGGGTTTTGACCAGCAGACGATGAAAGGAATTGCATCACGACAAACATGATTAATATTATCTCAAAAATACGATATATAATTTTTATTCGAATATATAGATAAAAATGCTTTCCGAAAATGCAATTGTTACTTACTTTTAGCCGAGATTTTTAACTCATGATTTAACATTTTTTATATTTTTTTAACTAAAACGGTTCTTATATCTTTTATTTAAAAGATAGTTTTTAGCTTTTCTTAGCTAAAATCTAAGAAAAATTAAGAACTATCTTTTTACCCGAAGTTAAAAATTTCAGTTAATAAACCAGAGTTAATCATGATCTCATATCTTACTTAGGGTAAAAGAACTTGTTATGGATAATTTAAGTGTGGATGACTTCCATCTTAGTTTCTTTGGTTCACAGGGAAGTAGTTGATAAGTAACAGATACAAAATGAGCTATTCTCGACATTATATTTGTATTTTTACCTAGGGGCACAATGACGGAGGTGAACCAAAAATCAACCGGATCAAAATCATATATGTATAAAATTATTAGAGATTTCACAATAAACATGGAGATCAGTCTCTTAAAAAAGACCAGTTATTCAATATATACTAAAGTTATATGTTTATATTAAACTAAACTTAAAAATTGATGGGGGTCATGTAGGGGCATCTAATATTGTCGTTTTTATTCAATTAATTTTCATATCTGGTTAATTTGTCCATTTTTTGAAGTCTTGTCAAACTATCACCCACATTGTCATATAATCTATACTTACTATTAAATATGATGTTCAACTATCTTCAATATACGTGATATTGATGAATAACCGATTCCACGATGTGACTATATCGATGGACAGTTTTACATATGTGACATTTTTTATATACATGTTCTGGATCTACCTCTCAATAATTTCTGCATCTTATAATTTGCAAGAAATTGATTTCTATTATGTACCGATATATATGATCGACATATTCTATTTCATCATTATCTATTTCTAGTTTGGTGTTTATCTTATAGTTAGGATAACTATATGTATCATGTATATATACGACTGTTTAGTCGATGATCAAAGGAAGCTTTCCCATTCATTATTCAACACGTTATCAGCACGAGACTCTAAAATCCCGAGCTACTTCAAAAACCCTAATTGACGGCGGCACTTCAAACAGCTCGTTCTCTCAAACCGTTTCTAAAGCTACAAGAGGTTTTTGCTCAACCTAAGACGCGACCAAATTCTGATCCGTTCCGGTCATGCAGTTCGCGATCCGACTTGTTCCAGCTCTCGGTGGTCCAAATCTACACTTCGAAGTTCTAAAGGTAAACGTTGAAACCCTAAAAGAACACATAATCGAACGTGGTTGATTGATAAAGGAATGACCATTAAAATTTTGCAAAAACCCAAATAAAAACCTAGCAAAAGTTTAATAGGTCCCTACCCTTCCATGAGTAAATCGAAGCTCTTAAACCAAAAGTTCGATATGAGATTTTTTTATCAATAAGAATCAAAACCATAATGGTTTCTGAATCTCAAAACCTCTTTGATCTGAATGATCAAATCGAATCCTTAAACCTAGAAATCGATCAATCCCCTAAAACATAAACATGATCGGCTTCATCCAAAAACATCTATTTTTTTTTTGTGATTCCGACTTGATTTCTTGATCTGATTGTCTAGTTTAAATATTTTTAAGTTGTTCTTGATGTTTTAGAACTGCTTAGAATTGAGAATTACACAAACCCTAATTTTTTTTTTATGAAATCAGATTGCAAATAGGTGATTTTTGATTAAAATTGTTAAATTTTAGTCTATTTGCTAGATGATTTCCCTGATCAATGCCGAAATTGACTTGAATCATTAGGGATTGATAGAAAAATTAATAGAAATTTTCTAGATTGCTAAATTGCAAATTTTAATTTTTCTAGAAATTTCCGGTTTTGTGAAAATTGACTTTTTATGGTTTCTGAAAATTTCCAAATTAGTTTTAGAATAATGGAAGATTAGAAAAATGCTAAAATTGTTTAGATTGATCTGATTTTTTTTAAAGTCATATAATGACTATTTAGATCAATGGTTTCGAAAGTTTTTATAAAAAAAGTAAAACTCTATATTTTCGAAATCCTAAACCATATTTTCTCTTTCTAGAATCCGATTACATTTAAATCATCTAGAATCATTTATTTGATCTGATTTAATTTTTTTTAGCTCATCTTGATCATATAGACATTGATTGCTAAGGTTGCATCATGAAACAATTTTTTGACCGATCATATGAGAAAATCGGATTGCTAGATTGAATGGAAAATTGGATTGCATTGCATAAAAATCAAAGGTTGAAAGAAACCAAAGTTGCATTGCTATATTGACTAAAAGAAATCGGATTGAATTGAATAATTTAGAGGTTGAAAGAAACCAAATCACATTGCATAAATAAAAGGTTGAAAGAAACCAAAATGCATTGTATGAATCCGATTATAAGTCAAATAATAAGACTCTAAAATCTATATTTTCAGATGTCGAATTTGGATTATCTAGCCCTTAATCTCTCTGGAGATAATTATTTAAAATGGGCCATGAACACTGCAATTGTCCTGAAGATAAGAGGACTTGACAGATGTATCATCAAAGGCGAGTATGCAACTGAAAATGAAAAATATGGGGCAGTAACAATTATTCACCAACATCTCACTGAGGATCTCAGAGATCAGTATCTAAATATTGAGAATCCTCTAGACCTTTGGACAGAGTTAAAATCCAGATACACAATAGTGTTATTACCAAAGGCTAGGCATGAGTGGATAAATCTCAGATTTCGGGACTTTAAGTCTGTAGATGAATATAACTCAGCTCTAATCAAAATAGTTTCTAAATTGAAACTATGTGGTGAAGAGGTAACAGAGGGAGATTTACTGGAAAAGACATTCCTCACATCTGATCCAAAGGATCTATTGTTACAATATCTCTACAGAAAAAAAGGTTTCACCACTTATACGAATTTGATCTCGCATCTATTACAAGCTGAGAAGAATAATGAGATACTAAAGCAAAACCAGTGAGATGAGACTTCCTGAAGTCAATAAGGCTGGAGAGAATAAGGATGAATCCAAAGAAGCCACGCCCAGAATAATAAAAGGAGTGGCCGGCTTATACATTGCCTAAGAATCGAGATTTCGACATTCTGATTTTATGTTTTATTTGTTTGTCATTTACGATTTTTTATATATATTAAGAGTTGTATTAGTTTTATATTATCATGTTTGACTTGCTTGATAATTTCTTGATTGATAAATGACAAATGAAAATTTAAAAATGAGTATAGTAATTAAAAATCATCCGACCAAAGGCATTGCCTAAAAGGGGCATGAATTATTCACCCAAATAAAAGTCCCATTTGAGTTATAAAATTTTGAAAAATGAATGGTTTCCACATTGAACCAATGGGCAAAGGAAATATAAGTTCCTTAAGATTATAAAGAAAGTAAAAATTGCCCAAGGCATAAAAATGGTCGAGACTGTACTCTCAACTGATCTAAACTATGCTAAAAGATCAGTATGATAAAGGCAAAAGGCCTAGGTAACCAGATAGGTTGACCACGAAATTTTATACACTTTATGGCATGACTGGACTAGCCATCCAGGTCTTTAAAATTGATGCAAAGATTGATATATAAAAAAAAAGGCACAAAAGAGTTATCCCATAGAATCTCACGTTGTGTAACATGTACACAAGGGAAACTCAATAGGCTATAATGTTCCAAGCATCTAAAAGATTTTTAGCATGTTCATGAGGGGGAGAAATGACACTCCCGTGGTCCATAAACAACACTAAAAATCCGAGTGACATGGTCTATGACCATGATAGAACTTGGCCGAATTCTTTGGGATACAAAGATCACTAGCTAATGCTTGGGAACACATGGATTTACATGTAATAAAAATATGCATCAGGCCATATAAAGTGAACATAGATATTCCCATCTAAAAATGATAAATGGTCATGATCCAGACATAGACCATCCTAAGAGATTATGTATAGTCCACCACAATAATATGTGCCGTCTAGGATGGAACCTCATAAGAAGATGAGATAAGATTGGGAATATATGTTGGATATGAGAATGCTTTCTCCCACGATTTTATAAGAAACCTTGAGCCAAATATGGGTGATCAGATTAAGGCCAGGTTTACGGATTGCATGATTAAATCCGACTATCCAACATTAGGAGGAGAAAGAAATAAGCTGGTAAAAGTATAAAGAGAAATGGAATGGTATTAACCATCCTTGTCTTGGCAAGATCCTCGGACCAGAGAATATGATTTAAGACGTCCAAAGAAAGATCATACAAAGCTAGCTAAAAGAATGCCAGACAGATTAGACCCGAAAAGAAAAGAAAAAGAATGACTAAGTCATACCAGCTTAAGCACCACGAAATTAATGTCCTATAAGAGACATAATCAAGTTGCTATAAAGTCTAAAGATAGACCAATATGTTCCATAAGATAAGGAACCTCGGAAATAAAAAGAAAGGTGCATAGAAATGACATATCCGAGGTCATAAGAGAAACCAGACCAGACATTGAGATAAGGCTCCGCAGCTAAACATCTAACAGACCAGACCATGTAGTTTGGGACGCCAAACTGCAAGGTAAATGAAGGTTCTTAGTAAGAATGAAATCTCTAATCGATTAGTTCATGTCTGGAACACAATGGAACACTATAAAAGAAGTGTCGACACATAAAAGATAAAGATGCATAAGGAAATAGCACTTGAGTTTAAAAGATATAAGCGAGGATCAGAACCCACGAGAATACAAGAATGCATTCATAGACTAAAGGAAACCGTGGGGGTTCAAAGAAAGATTCAAAGAATCTATAAAAGAGATGGGTGTATTGACCATATATAGAAACACCATCTGATAAGATAAAACCAGTGAAAATAGGTCATGTGTGGGAAAGGAAAAGAAATAGTGAGACATGGACTAAGGTGTTCATATTCCTATTTAAAGCATTCAAGGAATGGCTTGATTACACAAGGATACTCACAGAGACCAAAGGAACAAATTATAAGGAGATGTACTCCTATGTGTTGGATGCTACTACAAATTCGAAAATGATAAATGTCTGGATATAAGTAAGAAAGAAATGTAGTAAGCAGCATGTTGATCACTGGATAAAGAAATGATAAAAGTATCAAAAAGATGAGAAAAGAAATTCTCATAGAATAGTTTTGTTCCTAAGCTATTCATGGACTGAAAACAAAGCAGCTGCAAGTGATATGAAAGACTAAGAAAATACTTAGTACAATCAGTCCATAGATCCTTATAGAGGATATTATAATTCCTTGTGTTTATGTTTATATCAAACCAACCTAATGAGAGGTTCAATGGTTCAATGGTTTCAATGATACAAGTTATCGATTGATCCTTAAATAGGCCATATTTTAAATATAATGAGGCTGCAATGACTTGCAGCAGGGACCATGGCCGTGGGTGTATATGTTGAAATCAGCACATTCTAAGTGACATATGAGATGGTCGCAGGAGAAGGCAAAGAGAACCATTAAGGTTCACGGCCTTATTAATCAAAGACCATGCCTGACCATGTTCTGGTCCAATCGTCCATGTGAGACGACCAACATAATAACCCAAAACGTGGGATGGCCTTAAGATACCAATTAACAACATGCATATCAATATACATAGTCTAAGATATAGCTGATGGTAAAGAAGGTTCTAAGGAACCAACGGCAATGAATAAGGACATTGTAGTAACATCATCGCAGCACACTTACCATGTAATTGCAGCAATATTAGACTGCAATATATTAGCCATTCATGGGCAAGTTATAGGCGTGTGTGGACAAGGTCTATGACCTAAATATATGTGTTTCAGCTCGTGGGATGGTCCACGGCAAGAAGGTCATGAAATGCCATAAAATATAAGTATGGATTGCGATGTTTAACTAATAAAATTTATGTATAAGACTACAATGCAAGTATGAGCCATTATGTGTATATCAGTGGTTAAAGAGAAACCACAATGGCCCAAAAGAATGATCAGGCGTATGACTGGTCGAAGTCTATCCAAATTAGATGGACAATGACAAAAGAGACAGATTCATGTAGAGAGTATATGTACCCGTGATTATGATTTGGTCGAGGACCATAATGTCAACATGCCCGACCAGATTATGGAGTAGACGACAACAAATAAGAAGATCCCGTCTAAGAATTCATTGTCCACGAGATTAGAGAAAGAAGTACAAGCCCGGTCACAAGACAATCCAGCCGACTTCTTCACCATTTCCTGCGGGCCTCAAGAAGCTCATACACCAGATCGAGATGCGTCGACTGAAAGATATTCAGTGATGCATTCATCAAGGGGAGTTCATGTGTTGTACTCTTTTTCCTTATCCATGGTTTTGTCCAACTGGGTTTTCCTGGAAAGGTTTTAATGAGGCAACATCAAAAGCATGAATGAACCCTGAACCAGATGTGTCGATCAAGGGGGAGTGTTATGTACCGATATATATGATCGACATATTCTATTTCATCATTATCTACTTCTAGTTTGGTGTTTATCTTATAGTTAGGATAACTACATGTATCATGTATATATACGACTGCTTAGTCGATGATCAAAGGAAGCTTTCCCATTCATTATTCAACAATTTCTATATTCTATAAAAAATTGTATCTTCTGTTAATCAAAACCAGACCGAAAGTAAAAAAAAAAATTAAATTATGACCGCTATGTCACAGGGTCTGAGGAGTTACTCCCAAGATATGATTCCACAATCTGTCTCATGAAGGTTTGATTTAGCCAATTTTAAAAAAGAGAAGTGTCTTCCTCTCACTCGGAACGGACTAGTGAGGCTGAAGCCATAAACCTATATAATTTGGGCCGATAAATAATTAAATGTTCCAAAAGCCCATTTTATTGACACAAGACTTTCGAGCAAACGAAAACACAGTCACACTCTCTGTCGTACATTTTATCCAAACAGCCTTATCCAAACCATACTGACACAAGCGCCGCACACGTGGCATCCATTCAGAGATAATTATTCGGCGACTGTTACTTGATGACTTGTCAGTTTTTCACGAGTTACCCTCCGCGTCACCATAACTAAGACAAATTCTCCGTTTTACCCCTTCCACGAACATAAGCGAAAATTGCTATCGATTGGTGAAAAGGGTAAATTCGTCAAATATGGGTCGATAAGAAAAAAAAAATATCTCTCTTATATTATTATTATCTTTCGTTGATCTGTCTGTACAAGATCATACTTTCCCTTCAGTCCTCTCTGTTGAGAATCATCCAATTGAATCTTACGAAAATTTTGAAGGTAAAAAATCCAAACACTTTCTGGTATTTCGATTATATGTTCATCACACACAGATCCAAGCTACGTTATATTATAGTCTTTTTTAATCGATAAATACACCGATCGTTGAGATTATTCAAACTAGCTGTTGTTGTTGTTGTTGTTGTTTTATGTGGGATCAGTGATTTCTATATCGAGTTGTGAGTTATTCATTCAAGTAAAGTATTTTGAGAATTAAGTTAGGTTTGGTAATGTTGTATTCTAAAAAAAAATATTTAATTTTCTTAATGTGTTCTTCTGCATAGAAGATGAGGTCGCTTCAATCACCGATTGTTTGCCCTAGTGTTCGTCCCAGACAAGTGAGTGTGTCTGCTTCGCTCGTCAACTCCACTGTTTCGAGACCTAGGCTTCTCAGGAACCGGTTTTGGGGTCATCAGACTAAAAAAGTCAAGTCCCAGGTTGCTACAGTGATAGTACGGAGGTGTAAGGGTATACAGTGTCTTTTCAGCTCGCATTCAGATGGTAACGGAAGCACAGCAGAGAATTTCAACGAGAACGATGAAGATTATGTCAAGTCTAGTGTACTTGAATCTGGTAAATAAAATAATGATTAAAACCATCAGTGTTTCATTCTAATCATTGATGTCTTCTTCTTGGTGTTTTTTTTTTCTCTTAATTAGCTGAGGTAAGAAGTGGACCGGATGGTTTTGTGGTGAAGATGAGAGACGGTAGGCAGCTTCGTTGTGTTCACAATAATCCTCAGGGAGGGAATCTCCCGAGTTATGCTCCACACTCTGCTATTGTGCTGAAAATGGAAGATGGAACTGGTCTTCTTCTTCCTATTATCGTCTGTATGTGATCTCTCACACTCATTTGTGTGTTGAGTATTTCCATTTATTTTTCCGGTGTTTTTGAATCTCATCCTCCTTTCTATTGGTTTGAATTGCAGTGGAGATGCCAAGTGTGTTACTTATGGCAGCATTGACGAATGTGAAAATAGTACGTTTTTTTTTATTATATATTATTATCTCCAGCTTCTCTGTTTGAATCAGTGGAGAGTTATTAACATAGGGATTAATTTGTGTAGGCAAGGCCAACTATGTATGAAGTGGTGATGGAGATGGTAGATAAAATGGGTTACGAGGTAAAGCCTTTCCTTTTTTGTTTCTTTTGAATACAAATTCTTAGACGAAGAAAGTTAACCGCAGGTTAGGCTTGTTCGAGTTACCACAAGAGTTCACGAGGCGTATTACGCACAGTTATTCCTTTCAAAGGTTTGCAACTTCTGGTCTTCAAAATGCATCTTCCATTTAGTGTCTCGTTTTCATTTCTTATGCTAAGGCTGTTCTGAATGGGGATTTGCAGGTGGGGGATAAGTCTGATTGTGTAAGCTTCGATCTACGTCCTTCAGATGCAATCAATATAGCTGTCAGATGCAAGGTACATTTATATTACAATAACCATATAACTCACGGGATCATCTTAACCACTCTTGAAAAATGGTGTGGCCTTAGGTACCCATCCAAGTTAACAAGTTTCTAGCATACAGTGATGGAATGAGAGTCATCGAGTCTGGAAAGCTATCAAAGCAAACACCTGCTTCTGATGGTTTATTACATACTGAACTAGACCGGTAAATTCTAAGTTGCTAGTGAAATTAGTCTGAACAACGTTGACAATTACCAACTTAACAAAAACTTTGTGTTTTTTTTTCCTACTTGTGTTAGGCCAAATGGTCAGCCTTGTCTTGATACAAAAGAGTTTGATCTCTTGAACAACATGATGCAAGCCGTTAATGAAGAACGGTATGATGAAGCAGGTAATAATTAGTCTCTCCCTCTGTCCTGACTCTCCCATTTCAAAATCTTTTTTTTTTATTTGGTGATCTTGGTTATTTTTTTTCTTTCTTAAATGTCCTGTCTTGTGTTTTGGGGTTTCAATGAATGTTGCAGCTGAGTGGAGAGACAAGCTTGGCCAGTTTCAAGCGAAACGCAAACTAAGGAAATACACATGATCGACAGGTAATGGTAGAAAAAAAACAAAAGCTCATTCTACTTTGGGCTTACAGGGAAACCAAAACGAGTAATTTACGTTCTGTGTTTGTTTCATTTACTGCAGAGCAGTTCCGAGACAAATGTATTTATAAAAGTAGTAGTATTATTATTGTAAATAATAAAGAAGCCATTGCTTAGAAGCTGCGATCAAAGTGATGGACATGGACGCTTCCAACCTTGCAAAAGAAATAATATATCTCGTGTGATGGAGAATACTCGTCTATCATACACATGTGCACGTTGTTAGTAAGTTCCTCGAAGATAAAAGACATAAAATCTTGTATGTAGTGTTATCGTGTGAAACCAATCAGTGATGTGTACATACATAATCATACATTGATCATCTCTCGTAATTAGATTAATAAATTTTAGTGGAAAGTATGATTTTTTTTTGTCAATTTGTCCTTAGCGAATTATTGCAGATTCCGGATTACCGGAAGTAGGACCGCGCGTATTATATTGCCTACATAAAATAAAATATCGTTATAACTTTAGTTACATATAAGAAAATTATTTGATGTTTACAGACAGATTATTCTAATTCAAAAGCCAAAATTCAATACATTCTGAAAAAACAAATAAAAAAAAAAGCAAACAAGTCATAATCGAACAGAAGTGGGTTCCCGCCAAGAGCTTCACACGTGTCTTTGATGTCTGAAGCAAATAATAACAAAAACAAACCGCTGTTGGATTGTGATAGATAAATAAATAAAATAAAAATATCAAAGGATCAACGAAGAGGCAGACGAAAGGGAAGAAGAGACAATATTCAAAGTTTCAAACATTGATGGCAGAGATTTCTTTGCATTTCCGGCGGCCATGGAAATAACATTTATTTCACATTAATTAAAATCATAACTGCACCAAAAGAAAAAAAACTTAAATTCCTCAGTAACTCCTCCATCTACCGTTTCACCATCTCTCTGCTTTCTCTCTTTCTTTCGAATTGTCAAGGCTCGACTATTCAAAGTTTCAAACCTTCGATCTATTCTCACCATGTCTGGTCCTCTTGATCGTTTCACAAGACCCTGTCAGTAGCCTCTTCTCACATCTCTTCATCGTTTTCTGTTTAGCAATTTCCCTAGGGTTTACAGATACTATATCGGTTGTAATATATGTCATGAGAGTGAAGATTACCTCTTTTCAAGTTTTCTCAATTATATTTTCACTCGTAGATATGTTCTTAATATGTAATTTTGAATTGTCTGTCTCTCAAGGTTTTGAAGGTTTCTCTAGCAACGATGAGAAAAGAGAACGGAAGTCAGATTTCGAAGTTTCAGAGGACGAGAAGAAGACTAGAATCGGAATCTTCAAGAAGAAAGCGTCAAAGGCTTCTAGCAAGTTAAGACGTTCTCTGAGCAGGAAGAGGAGGCCAAGCAAGGGAAGAAGCATCGATCGGACTCCATCTCTTACTTTTGAAGACATACATGATGTTGAGGAGTTGCGATACGTCTCTGAGTTCCGACAGTCACTCATCTCTGATGATTTGCTTCCTCCAAGTCTTGATGATTATCACATGATGCTGAGGTCCTTTTTGCTCTTTCTTTATTTTATAATGATATTTTCTTGTGTGAATTCATGTATATTTTTCTTCTTATGATGATGTCTTTTGTGTTGATGATGACGTCATGTTTGTGTTTTGATATGAAGTATAGAGAGACCACTTGTTTGTTTTCATGACATTTCTTCTTTCTGTAGATTCTTGTATGCAAGGAGATTCGATCTTGGAAAAGCAAAGTTAATGTGGGCCAACATGATCCAATGGAGAAGAGATTTTGGTACAGACACTATTTTGGAGGTAGTAAGGTTTTTATTTATTTTTTCATGTGTGTTCTGAAAGAAAAAATATTGTGTGCGATTGTGTTTGCTGACTGATGTCTTCACTTGGCAGGACTTTGAGTTTCCTGAGTTGGATCAAGTTCTAAAATACTACCCCCAAGGATACCATGGTGTTGACAAGGACGGAAGACCTGTTTACATTGAAAGATTAGGTAGAGTCGACCCTTGCAAACTCTTGCAAGTCACTACACTGGAAAGATACCTTAGATATCATGTTAGAGAGTTTGAGAAAACTGTTACCATCAAATTTCCTGCTTGTTGCATCGCTGCTAAGAGACACGTCGACTCTAGCACAACAATTCTTGATGTCCAAGGCGTGGTACATTTCTCTCTTTCTTTTTATAAACAAGGTTATGAAAACTCTTTTTTTAGACTCTCTGCATCGTCGATATATATATTTTGCAGGGATTAAAGAATTTCACTAAGTCTGCGCGGGATCTTATCACGCAACTGCAAAAGATTGATAATGATAACTATCCTGAGGTAGTGGCTGCTCCTGCCATTCATTTTCTCATTAGCAAACCCCTGTTTTTGAGCAGAGTTTTCTAACATGTGTACTGACATGTGCAGACACTTCACCGTATGTTCATCATTAATGCCGGCCCTGGTTTTAAGCTACTTTGGGGCACGGTGAAGTCGTTTCTTGACCCAAAGACTGTCTCCAAAATAGATGTAACTTAAAACCGTTGTTTCTAAATATCTACTTCAACATTTTTTTTTCTTGTAGATGATTTAATTGGATCAATGTGATTCTAATAGGTCCTCGGAAACAAGTTCCAGAACAAGTTACTTGAAGTGATTGATGCAAGGTAGGGAGTCTGATAGGAACCAAAAAGCTTAGTTCCTTTTAACCTAATCTCTCTTAGAGATTTTAATTCTTGGAAGATTCTCTATTATTAATCAAATGAAAATGTATATACTGATACAACTTTGTAAAAATGGGAAAACACTTGAACTAATATAAAAAGGTAAAACTTCAAAACCAATTATTAAATAGAAAATTAGCAAAACTCTAAATGTTAAATATCCTAATCTCTCTAACCATAGTCACATATCAGAGTCTTAGTCTTTGAAGTGATT
Organism: Raphanus sativus; assembly: GCF_000801105.2. Taxonomy (NCBI): domain Eukaryota; kingdom Viridiplantae; phylum Streptophyta; class Magnoliopsida; order Brassicales; family Brassicaceae; genus Raphanus; species Raphanus sativus. The sequence goes on along the minus strand of NC_079511.1, from coordinate 8,589,982 downwards.
TCTTTTCATGTCTATTATCATATATCTCCAGAATATAATTCTATATCATCTGAACATATTTGGAAATTATTCAGCCAGCTGCCAGATTTTCTCGGTGGTACTTGCACTTGTGCAGATCAAGGAGGCTGTATGAGATCTGACAAAGGGCCGTGGAAGGACCCTGAGATACTAAAGGTGATTGATCGTTATGTTTGTATTATGCATATGATCATTCTAATGGTTTTCTCAGCCTTCATGCAGATGGGTCGCAGTGGTGGGACGTTCTGTAGGCATGCTGGTTCTGTTCTAAGCAGTGATTCCCAAATATCTCCATCTAATAAGCAAACTTATTATGGGGTAAGGTTTTCGTTTTGGTAGTTGGGACATAAAGTTTATCAGACTGTAATAGTAATATATATCGTCTCTTGGCTCAGATGAAAGCTAGTGACACGTCAACAGCAGAGTCAGGGTCTGAAGTAGAAGAGTTGTCTTCACCTAAAACAAATATTAGAAATCATATACCTAAGTTAACTCCTGTTTCTGAAAGTGTAAGCGTTCAAGTTGCATCAAAAACTTAGTTTTTAGTTCTCACCGGACCTGACATGCTTGTTATGCTATTATTTTAGATCAAGGCCAATGGTAAAGTAAGTCCTTGTGTTTTATCCGAGTATGAAGACTGTGTGCCAATGGTGGACAAAGTTGTGGATGTTGCTTGGCAGTCACACGAGATTTCAAATGTTTCCAAAGGTAAGACTCCTGAACAAAATTGTTATATTTCTAAAATGTCAAGACATATAATGGAATGTGTTACAGGTCCGGATTATACATCTAGTTTGAGGACAGTAGGAAGTGTTAGTCAAATCTGGAGGTGGCTGACTGCGTTCTTCATGAACATTTTAGCACTATTCGCCTCTCTGACTCTGCCACAGACTATGAGTCACCACTCCCAGTTGATTCCCTCAAGCGCTAGAGATGAGCTGTGTGACGAACGTGATGCAAGGGAATCTCGTCCTCCTTCGCCTTCTCGTCCAAGTACCATCGATGAAAGAGTCAATATCATTTCCTCTGTTGTGAGCAGACTAGGCGATCTCGAGAAACAGATAGAAACCCTTCACTTGAAGAAATCCGAGATGCCTCATGAGAAAGAGGAGTTGCTCAATGCTGCTGTTTATCGCGTGGATGCACTAGAAGCAGAGCTCATTAATACGAAGAAGGTATAACCATTCTAAAAACCCTGAAAGATACTGATAGTGAGTCATTATGAGCCTTGTAATGACCTAGTTTTGGGTCTTGGGCAGGCGTTACACGAGGCTTTAATGAAGCAAGAAGAACTTTTGGGTTACATAGACCGGCAAGAGGAAGCTAAGTACAAGGTTAGCCTCCTTTTTTGCAGCTAACTTTTCTCCCCTTTCATTGCAATATCTATGTTTTAATGATTGAGCATATGATACAGAGAAAGAAGTTCTGCTGGTGAAGTGAGATCAAGTTCCCGAGTTAATTAGCAAAGAGTGCATGTTCAACGATCTGGTTGGTTACAGAGCAAAGGTTGTAGTGGATTATAAAGAAACTTGCGGTGAGATTTTAGTTTAATAATCAAAGTCCTTTGTTGATCTGCATAATGATGCTATCGAATGTGTGAATTGTTGGTGTTTGCCACATTGGATTCTGTATTGAAAGTTCGAAAGTAAAAAAAAAAAGTCAAGTGACCTGTGACATGGATTGCATCATGTGACATGTATGGTCTTTGCATGTTAGAAGAAAGTGGGATCTTAGACAAAACACATGTTTGATATGACCAAACAAAGGACTTATCGCAAGTTTCAGGTACAGTTTTTTAACCTCTTTTAATCTGTAATTTGATAGCACAATTCTCCCAAAAACAAGGAATCATCCATCACAATGCCACACAACAATGGTTTCTTTTTGCTATGAGTTGCGATACATCAAATTAGACTGCGGCAAACGTCCACAAAAATGTGAATGAAATCTTGATATAGTACAAGATGATTTGACATAACAAGATATATATTAATTAGGTTATGAGGAGTCGTTCTCTTCTTTTTTTTTTCTTTTTTGGTCATCGGAGTCGCTCTCTAACTTAAACCAAACTTAATGACTGATTCATTTCCAGCCACAATAAAATCAATTACAAAATGCATTTCCTTTTTTTTCCTTTTCTTTTTATGAGGCAACGCATTTGTATACGTTATTCTTTTAGAAACCAAGAGTAATGTGTTGTTGTTTTTTAAAAGCATTTACAATTTTATTCACAACCGAAAATTTTGGTTAATACAAGCTTGAATTAACCAAAATTTTCTGCACTAAACTTCACAAGACTAACGCTCGCTCACTTAACCGACGCTATCCACAGGGCTCGTCTTGAGATTTCGGGATATATTGTAATGTTAATGTAAAAAAAAAAATTGGGGATCTAAATTTTTTTTTTGAGGTCTAAATTTTTCTTTTTTTCTTATGTCTATATAGTTTTCTTCAAAAATTTTGGGGCCCTGTTACAAATGTTTCACTACGCATGGTCCAAGGCCGGCCCTAGCCATCCGCTAAACCGTTTGAAAATCTTTAGAGTATCAGTCCCCGATTTCACTGTTAATGGAAACTTCGAGAATGTGAGGTTTACCTATTTGCCTAGAATGTCGGTTTTCTCGCACCATTACCGGCGTAACTGATTTCGATGATCTCTTCAAGCTCATAATTTAAACTGTCCATAAAGTTCTTAACATAATGATAATAAGAGAATATCAAACATACTGAAAAGCATGTCACTGGAGCCTCAGTTAACCGCTGGGACAATGGAAGGAAGAAACGCCAAGGTCCGGAACACCCCAAAACGCTCTGCCTCCAGACAAGTCGGGTTGCAATGAAGGCTAATCTGGATACAAAAAGTTCCAGTTCATGTTAAAAGATAAGCTTGCTAAGGAGGCCAATGGATGCCTTAACACTGAGATAACACATCTCAACCCAGGTCTCCCTGCCAAAAGAACTCCGACTGACACAATCAAGAACACAAAAAGACGCCATGGTCCGCAATAAAGAACCTAATGCGATAAACCAAGCTCTGCCCAGCTACGCTCCGCTGGAGACACGGAGAGGGACTGAGACAGAGGAACTGATTAAGATACTATGCGAGGTGTCTAGAACTTTTTGCCCAAAACATGAGTAAAAACCTACAAAGAAAGAATGCTCTTGAGAGACCAATATTACCAAACCATAAAATTATTTTATTCAAAGTATTTTATCATTTGGTTTATATTTGTATTCAAACAATTGGTCCAATTTAAATTTCTTATATAGTTAAGAAAATTTTCCCAATCAAACCAAAGTATGAATCTTTAATTTAAATAAGTATTTCAATAAAATTTAATATCAGTTTGAAAATATCTAAAGTTTAGTATATCAACGATTGAATCTTTGTAATATAAACTAGACGTATGTAGTCCAATCAGTGTGCCAAATTATCACATCAGACACATGTTTTGCCTTTTCTTTGATAGTTTTCTTTTTCTCGTCAGAACTAACCAAACAAGTAAGCAAACACTGAGTTAGACTTGTGTTCTCTCTTTCCCCAATCATATATAATCAACTTCGAAAGGTAGCTTTATCATTTATGAAGTATTCAAATATGAATAAATAATTAAATGCTTTTAAATTAAATCAGTTTACACAAAATTTTCCTTGTTTTTATTTTCTGAAGTCTCAACAAGTTTAGAAGTCCCCCCCTTTCTAAATAATGTATTTAAAAATGACATGTTATGCAGTTATCCAGACCTGCACGTATCCTTGCAATACCTTCAAAATAAAACAGCATATGAAAACTGTTGATCATGTGACTGGAGATATATGTATCATATTTTTTTTAGAAAAAAACTAGCTTTTCTAATATACATTTAAAAAGATGTATATCTGTAACACTGATTTAAGAGAATTTAACAAATATTTTCAACTTTTACACCAAAAAGAATTTAACAAATACAGGGTATAAATGTTCAAAAAAAAAACAAATACAGGGTATAAACATGTGACCAAAAAAACAAATACAGGGTATAAAAAGAGTCTTGTAAGACATGTTGACATAAAAAGAAACACAGCTCAACAGAAGTAATAACTTAAATTAGATTAAACAATTCCAATTATATATAACGAGAAAGAGGCTCATCGTCAGAACGTGAAGCAGAATGTACACGTGAAATTACTACCTCATCTGGCAATCTATTCGCGTTAGAAAATTGCTTGACAGCAAATCCCACGTGGTTCACCAAAAACTTGTTTATTTATTTTTCCAAATAATAGTTTAATAATGAAATTAAAATGTAAAAATAGAAAAGATTGAAAAGTAGCTTTGATATTTTGCGTGCAAGAAATCAGTAGATAAAATATCACTCTTAGTTTCGATAGTACTATATAAATTCTTTCTTAGATACTATACCTTGATACCGTAGACCGTCGTCTCCTTACTGTGGAACAGGTAGAAAACGTGACAAAATTAATAATGCTTTCTCACATATATTTATCTTGAGGAATGGTTCGAAACTTCGAATGTCATCTTTGAAATATATGATGTTCCACGAATCGTATGCAATGGGGTCCAAAAGAAAAGAAACAAATCAATAATCATATATATTTTTAATTCGCGTCTTTATTCGGTCTATATTAATAATACTTTCAGATTTGAGACCATTCAAGCCTAAATTGATTGATATCGTATATTTCAGAACACTGAGTTGTGCTTTATTGATCACACGAGTTCTTAAGAAGCTAGATCGGTTGGTACGTACTACGTCTTATGTTTTGACATTACTAAACCCTAAGGGCAACCACATCGATTGATACCTAAAAAGCAGGTTATTATCATAATAATAACAATAATCTAATCATGACAGTTTTACATTTTACCTTTTCCTAAAATAATAAACTATTTGAAAGTTGACGAATGGCAAAACAGTACAAATGAGTTTCTTAACACAATTTATACATAAATATGGGACCATAAACGCACATACAAGACAAAAGACAAAAGACATGTGAAGTGAACTAAACTGTTTTTTTCTTGCCTGACTTTAAAATACTCGAAAAAACAAAACCTATTTTAATGCTCCCTCCATTTTATAATAGATGATATTTTAGAAAATGTTTGTTGTTTTAAAATAGATAAATGTTTTCATATTTTTATATTATTTTAAATTTGCTGAAAATTGTGTAACTAATTAATTTTTGTAATTATTTTTATGATTAGTTGAATGATTTTTAAATTATATTTTTATAATTATTTTTAAAATAAATTTCTTAATTTTTGTATATTAAGTCAAAATATCATCTATTATGAAACGAATAAATTAATAAAATATAAGTTTAACTGTAGCATGCAGTGGATCTAAACAAATTCCCAGGTCCGTCAGTTAAGATCAATTAGCTAACTGTAGTTTATAATTACCTGCTAGACTGCTAATAATACACGATTACTCGAAATATCAGTATCGGTTTGGAACTTTGTTAATAAGATTAATCAGTCCTATCTAACAATTCATCAATAATTTAATATTTACACAAAAAAAACAGTTCATTCATAATAGAAAAATCTTTAAATTTTTGTTTTTTGGTAAAATATTAAATTATTATATCAATTTTCGAATTTCTGATAGAAATTACACAGTGAACAAGTAGCGTAATGCGGAAATAAAACTAAACAATAGATCCTAAACAGAATGAAAAAAACCCCAAGATAGCGGGACAAAGTTCTAGAGACCCCGATGAGCTACGAGTCAAGCTCGAACCTTACAAACCGAAACCAGTCTAAAACCGAGAGCTGGGCACCGCAAAAAAGTCTTTAAATTTCGTAGACCTAACGAATACAAAACGTTTCCATTTCCAAAATATACCAAATAGAGCACTTTTTGTTATGCTTCACGCATATGTTCTTGGGTATATATTTGAGCATTAATAATGACTCTCATCTAGTTCAGTTTTCCTCAAGGTTATGAATTTTTTTTCATTTTTAACACCATCGACCATGTAAATTGAAAATAACAAGAATTTAGGTTCACCCCATAAGATGAACTTTTAAATCCAGCCTACTCTGTGATCAATTAAAGTGCTATATAAATAATTAAATAATAAATATTAAATTAAATAAAAATAATTGAAAAGGCAATTTTAATAACATTAACGCCGTTAACAAATTTTTAAATCTTAAATTTTAAACTTTAAAGCATAAACTCAAATCCTTGACACTAAACCCAAACCATATACCATAAATTCAAATCCTATATCGTAAACTCAAACTGTATATATATATACTAAACTTAAAACCTAGATTATAAACTTAAACCGTAAATCCAAACAACCATAAACTCAAATCATATACCATAAATCTAAACTCTAAACCTTAAATCCAAATCCTATATCGTCTAGGTTTAGAGTTTGAATTTAAGATTTACATTTTCGGTTCAGGATCTAGGATTTGCGTTTAGGATATACAGTTTGAGTTTATGATCTAGGATTTGGGTTTACGGTATAGAGTTTGAATTTAAAGTTCATGATTTAGGTTTACAGTCTAGGTTTTAGGTTTAGAGAATATAGTTTTGGTTTGAAATCTAGAATTTGAGTTTATGGTATATTATTGGGGTTTAAGGTCTAAAATTTAGATTTACGATCTAAAATTTAAAATTTAAAATTTAAAGTTTAGAATTTAGATGTTAGTATTAGCATCACTAAAATTATTTTTTTAGCTCTTTTTAATTTAATTTAATATTTATTATTTAATTATCTACGTGATACTTGATCATAAAATGAAAAGCGAATTTAACCATGAGAATGAACCTAAGTTTTGTTTAATCGAAAATATCCTTCATTTCTTATATATTTTCCACCATTCGGCTGATACAAAATTACATGATTTTATATTCGACTTTGGTTATCAGATTGTTATTCATATCAAGAGTACCTAGTAGATTATCGTACAATTAATATGAATACTAAGGAACACAACACACAAAATTAGTTAGGTTCCTTAATTATTGTCATCGATCAGTAGATTCAGTACTGTTATATATGTACTTGTACGTAAGAGTAGAGAAGAACAAATACTAAGTGAACCCAACCTATAAAGAGATCAATTTCCATAAGTGGGTGTTTCTTAATTTATAAAAGACCCAATTAATACTATATTAAAATCCTATTGTTTTCATAAATTCCATGAGAAGGCACCGATGAAGATGTTTTTGGCCATTGTTCTCGCTACGTATTTCTTTCCTTTGCATACGGATTAAAAATGTATACGATCTTTTTCCGGTTAAGTGTTTACGAAAGCCATATGAAATCACACGTGATTAATAATAAGAATCTATCTTTTAACCAACTAACACAAGATTGAATAATTTTTTTCGTTACAATTTAGTTTTCCTTTAATTTTCGTTCACGTACCGTTAATGAAAGTGAAGTATTTGATTTCTTCCATATTATCCCAAAACATGACAACTAAATTTAACTGTTCCGTATCCAAACGTAGCACTTCAATCTGATTGGATAAAATTTGAGTTAATTATATTCTTTTTGATAAAGAAAATAAAAAGTTAATTATATTCTAAATCACCTGAAAAGTATATGACTAGGAATAAGAAACAAAATTGTTTTATATTAATAATTTGTTCTAGTCTAGAGGACTTTGTAACCCGCACATGGTTTCAAATCACCTTGAACAATTTTAATATAAAGGATATTCGTAAGAAGAGAACACTATGGAGAGATAACTCAAGGTACATAAGATGCATGTGGTTGTGGCTGTTATAGAACTGCTCTCTTACCCTACTCCCTTATATATACCAACCCAACATCACTTATTTTCTTCATAAACCTTCTGCCTCAGAAAAGGACATATATAGAGAGAGAAAGAGAGAAATGGAAGTCATGCGAATTCTCCACATGAACAGGGGAAACGGTGAAACAAGTTATGCCAAAAACTCTACAGCTCAGGTTAAAGTTTCATATAAAGAAATATTCATAGTAGTCATGTGTACATAATATATAGTATATATTGTAATGTCAAAATCCATCTATATTTTAATATTTATTTTGGTTCTAGACCACAAAAATTAACAACACATGTGGACAATGTTTATGTAACTCGCAGAGCAACATAATATCTCTAGGCAGAAGAGTATTGGACGAGACCTTGAAGAAGCTAATGATGAGCAGTTCTGAAATTTCGAGTTTTGGGATTGCCGACTTAGGCTGCTCCACAGGTCCCAACAGTCTATTGTCCATCTCCAATATCGTAGACACAATCCAAAATTTGTGTCCTGACCTCCACCGTCCTGTCCCTGAGCTAAGAGTCTCTCTCAACGACCTTCCTAGCAATGACTTCAACTACATCTTTGCTTCTTTGCCAGAGTTTTACGACCGGCTTAAGAAGAGAGAAAATAGCAATAAGGCGGCTTTAGGTTTTCAGCACGGAGGAGGAGGAGGACCGTGTTTTTTGTCGGCGGTTCCTGGATCTTTCTACGGACGTTTGTTTCCTTGCAGGAGCCTTCACTTTGTTCATTCTTCTTCTAGTTTACACTGGTTGTCTCAGGTGTGGTTTCTGTTTCTCTAGGCGAATTTTACTTATGAATATATGATATTTACGAGTATGTGTTAAATAACTAGTTTCTTCCAAAAAGAAAATGCCATTTGCCAACTTACATTCTGAATATTGAATTGTTAAATACTTAAATCTAAGATACTACCCTCGTTTTCACAAAAAGAGTCATTTTAATTTAGAATTTTTATTCAGGGTATACTTAAGCTTAATATTAATTACAAAATACAATTGAAGTTATAGATAATAATTTTTATCTCAAATATTATTGGTTAATTAGATATAACTAATAAAAATATAAATACATTTCAACAATTTTATTAATTTTATTAATTTGTGTGAAAAAGTGTCAAAATCACATTCTTTGCAAAACATTAAGAATGGATACAATTAATTATTCTTTTAATAAATATATACTAAAAACAACTTTCACGATACAGCAACAGGAAAATATTTACGCTACTAATATACCTTTTATTAAGAGAGAAAAAAATCTAGTGCGTGGGAATCTTTCTTATTCGAGAAACCAAAAAGATGGAAAACCTAGTGGTGCACATATGACACATCATACATCACACTAGAAAACAATTGTCTCACTTCATCTATACATCACACTACGATAATCAGTACATGCTAACAAATGAAATTATTATCCATATACAAGGTTCCATGCGGTGAAGTGAACAACGAAGATGGGGTGGTCACAACAGCTAATCTAGACAACATGGGGAAGATATACATATCGAAAACAAGTCCTGAGAGTGCACAAAAGGCCTACGCTCTTCAATTCCAAACCGATTTCTCGGCGTTTCTGAGATCGCGATCCGAGGAGTTGGTTCCTGGAGGCAGAATGGTTTTATCGTTCCTCGGTAGAAGCTCACCGGATCCTACGGTCGAAGAAGCTTGCTTTCAGTGGGAGCTCCTAGCTCAAGCGCTTATGTCCATGGCCAATGAGGTATAGTGTTGCAAATATGTTTACATATAATTAGAACCAGCATGTAAGTATCTAGTCTTTTAGATATATGTGGGCATATGGCCCATATTACTCAATAGGGATCTGACAGTAGCACGTTACTTGACCAATTAAGTTATCCTGGTAAAGTGGCCCCATGCTTGCTTTTCCAAATTCATTGAGTAGTCTTATGTTTCAGTTCAGCCAATCTATGTAGATTGATACATATCATATACACATAGTTTTGATACCATATACGTTTCGTTTGGTAGTGCCAAACAGTAGCTAATATGACGAAATTCATCCAAACTATAGTAGAAATCAAGTAGACTGATGACGAAAATCACTTTATATCTCAATTAATGTAGCCTGGACTTTTCTCAAAGCCCATTCAAGACTGGTTCCTAAGCTTTTTAGATATTTGATCAAACTAATTTAAATCTTTGGGTCTGCTGCAACAAGATTTTGGATTCTTGGACGAGTGATAATAGCCAACCCATAAGATTATTGGATCAACAAATAATATATAGCCAAATCAAGTTTACTACTCAACAACTCATAACTAAAAGGTTCCTTTCTTTTATGTTCTTCATCTAAAGGGTATCATCGAAGAAGAGAATATCGATGCTTTTAACGCTCCTTACTATGCTGCGAGCTCCGAAGAGTTGAAAATGGTGATAGAGAAAGAAGGTTCGTTTTCGATTGATCGACTTGAGATAAGTCCGGTTGATTGGGAAGGTGGGAGTATTAACGATAAAACCTATGACATATTACGCTCCAAGCCCGAAGCCCTAGCTAGTGGACGAAGAGTGGCTAAGACAATACGAGCCGTGGTAGAGCCGATGCTAGAACCCACATTTCGTCAAAACGTGATGGACGAACTTTTTGAAAGGTATGCAAAGATAGTGGGAGAATACTTGTATGTGAACTCGCCTCGATACGCTCTTATTATTGTTTCGCTCCTGAGAATGGGTTGATCATGTTATAACCTATGCTTCTTTTACATGTCTTTGGACCTACAGTGACATGATTTAGTACTTTTTAATTAATGAAGTATATGTAATGTCATTTGCTTCAAGAATAAAAATATGTGTGATTTAAACAGAGTATCTTTCAAGACGCAAATAGAGTGGCACACGTTTTTGCTAAACGTTGCTCCTCAAACAATGTTTTTTTACTCGAATTGTCTTCACGTTCTTGCTCGCTTGTATCTTATTTGTGTAACGAATAAATGATTTTTTATGTCAAAAACTGACAACCTTTCATTTCATGTGACAGAAATTAATAGGAGCCTCATCTGTATTAGAATACATCATTAATTAATGGCCCTAGAAACAGAACAACCAAGATTAAAATTGGAAACATAAACTATAAAACCTCTAAAAAAATCCAAATGTTCCAATGATCTAAGAGAATCAAATTCATAATTTTTTTCTTCTGTTACTTCTACATAGTCGCCTGGCTCTAATTCGAAATAGCTAAGTACGGACCATGACCACCAGTCCCATCGTAATCAGGCTGCCCTTCCAACTGAGGGAAACCGTTTTGCCACTGTTGAACGCCGCCGTTTTGCAGCTGAGGGAAACCGTTTTGCCACTGGTGAAAACCGCCGTTTTGCAGCTGAGGGAAACCGTTACGCCACTGGTGGAAACCGCCGTTTTGCAGCTGAGGGACACCGTTTTGCAACTGATCATCAACAACGCCGTTTTGCAACTGAGGGTCACCGTTTTGCCTCCAGCCATACATCATCATCTTCTTCTTCTCCATGATAAAAGACTCAATCGTCGTACGAAACTGCTCGTTGCTCAGCTCATCCATCATCGCCTGCCACGACCTGCACGACCCGCCCGTCGTTTGCATCATCACTCTCTCTGATACCGTCCTTTCATGATGATACTCCACCGTCGACCTCGTCTTCTTCTTCTTCTTCATCTTCTTCTCCGAGCTCGTCATCCTCTCCGTCACCACTCGTTCATAGCAGCTACTCTCCTCAACCGCTTGAAACGGCTGCACACTCTCCTGATAATAACTCGAGTTATTATAATATCCACCACCACCACCATAATCTCCAACCTCCATCGGTGCAAAAGTCGACTGCTCCGGGGAAGAACGGACGACGGAGGGGACGGCGGTGATATATTCATCATAGAGACTCGGTTTCTTTATCTCGGTGGCTTTGCGGAAAGTAAAGTAAATGGAGCCGATGAGAGCGTTTAAGATGATGAAAATGAAGAAAATGTTTCTTAGAACCAAACGGAACCAATCGAACCAAAGGATGAATCCTTCTAAACCGAAGTAACCGGCGACGGCTAGGGCGGCTGAGACTTGGACGATTACAAAGATACTATGCAAGCTAAACGTGTTGTCATGTCTCTTAGTCGACTCATCGTTCTCCTCCTCCATATTGTTTTGTTAGCATATAGGATTCGCTAGCTTGATTATGTATGGTGTGTATATATATATATATATATATATATATATTTATATGTGTGAAATAAATCTAGGGTTCCGGAGAAGCAAAACGGGAAAGTGTGGATATGTGATAGATTTTCTAGGGGAATTTGAACGGGAAAGTGGGAGAACTAATGAAGGAAATGTTACAATTTTCAATGGGAGAGGAAAATATTATGTTGGAGAAAAAAAGATGTTCTGATACTGGAGACAGATACGATCTCTTGAAACCAGAGTGGTCCTTTTATAGAAATAGTATCTCCATGGATATAGTAAGTTTTCCGATATGAAAAGATCCCCAATATTTAATGAACATCTCACTAGGCAAATAATATAGATTCGGCTGTAGATATGTTACTTGAAATCTTTTTAGCAAGCTTGCTTTTTCTTTCAATTTTTTCCTTGAGTAAAATTTTCTTTAGCATCAAGTAATATAATGCATCACACATTTTTGGACCAAACATGATAATGTATCATATTTTTGAGTTTATAAAGTAATAACGTGATCTCTAGATGTTGCGAGAAAACAACTGATGTCTAACAAGATATTTACAAGAACCGACTCTTTTTTTTTTTTTTAACTCTGAGAAGGTTTTATAAATCAAAAAGGACCAAGTTTTCGAAACATAAAACACCAGAAACAACAAAATGAAAACTCATAGAAAACCAGGAGCCAAGGCCTAAGACCCTTCCTCCCCCAACACAACAGCCAGATAGCAAAACACGACATCACCATTACCGACTTGTGTTTCTTCTACCTTCCTCCGCAAGTAGTTCATTAAGCCAAGAGGGACTACCTTGAGCCACATAAGACTGTATTCGCTTTTCTTTTGTCACACTTCGAGCGATCAAAAAGGCTGCTCTGTTCTCCTCTCTTCTCACTGCAACCACTCTTCCATCCACTAACTTGTTTAGAATGTCTCTGAGCTCCAGTCCATCCGCTCGAAACGCTGGCCACGCCTTTGGTTTATTAATCGAACCAACTAAATCATCTGCTTCAATTTCAAGAGTTACCCTTTGGATTCTATAAGATACCATACTCTCCATAGCCCAAGTCAACCCTAAGCGTTTAGCCTCCATGATCGATGATACTCCATTGAAGGCCCTCCGGCTATGTAGCAAAGCTCTACCATCACACCCCCTTACAATCCAACTCGTCCCTGCCAACTTAGTATCTTTTGCCCATGAGATCCCAATATTACACTTCACTCTGTTTCTCTCTGGGGCTTTCCAACCTTTTCCAGCAAGCAACCTCCGATTCCTACTTTCCTCAACTGTACTTGCCTCCTCTAGAACATCGAACCATCTTTTAGAGTCTTCAAAAATCTTCGCCACCGTATCTTCTGCTGCAAACTCCTTCCCCTCAATACAAAAAGCATTTTTATTTTTCCAAATCATCCATAGGATCCACGGGAAGCTTCGCCTCAAGGCACTTGGAATTCTCATATCTTCCCCTGCCTTCATAAGATACCAAAGATTGGCATACAAACCTCCATGTTCAAAACCGTTCGATGGAAAAGGAAACCCTGAGGTCGCCCAAACTAACCGAGCCGCTGGACAGGTGAACAAAACGTGGTTAATAGATTCTCCTACCTCCCCACACCTCTGACACCGAGGGTCTACCTTCATCCCTCTCGCCAAACACTCGTCTGAAACTGCAAGAGCATTTGAGAGCGCTTTCCACATGAAAACTTTGATTTTTGGCGCAGTCTTCACCTTCCAAACTTTACTTCGTACAGCATTAATAGAGGGCCTACTTCTTGCAATGTTCCTAACTTCAGACTGATCAAGAGAACAAGCCAACCAATATCCCGACTTCACTGAGTAAGCCCCCCATCTATTGTGAACCCATTCATACGAGTCATCCTTCCCAAAGGCTGGCTTTTGCTTCAGTATGCGAGCTATATCATCAGGAACAAAGAGCTCTTCCAGTTTACCTCTGTCCCAAGTCTTGGTTTGTGGATTGATAAGATCCCTTACCTTCAGCTCAATGTCAAAGAAAATCTGTTTTCTCAGAGGCGCAATAGGAGCAGAATCGAACAACCACTTATCCATCCACACATAGATAGTATCCCCCGATCCTACATTTCGTCGTAGTCCCTTCACCAGCAACTCCCTTCCAAACAGTACACTCCTCCACGCATATGATGGTCTAGAGCCAATGCTTGCCGTAAGAAAATCCCCTGTAGGATAGTATCTACTACGCATCACTCTTGCACATAAAGAGTCAGGGTTCATAAGCAATTTCCACCCTTGTTTTGCCAGCAAGGCTTGATTGAATTTCTCTAAGTCTCTAAATCCTAGACCACCATCCTCCTTATCAAGACACATCCTGTCCCAAGAAACCCAATGCATTTTATTTTTCCCTTCTTGAGCATTCCACCAAAAATTGGCCATTGCACTAGTAAGGTTTCTACATGTCAACTTAGGCAACTTGAAGACTGACATTGCAAAGACCGGCATAACCATAGCCACTGATTTCAACAACACTTCCTTACCTCCACTAGATAAGAAGAAGGCGTACCAGTTGTGGAACCTCGACGTCATCTGCTCGTGAATGTACTGCAGCATAGCAACTTTAGATCCACTAAAACACTCAGGCAGGCCCAAGTATTTCCCAGTCCCTCCTTCATTGTTGATCCCTGTGATCTCCTTTATCTTGACTTTCCTTTCCTCCGGTACATTTTTGCCAAAAGTAATGGCAGATTTCGAGAAACTTATCATTTGGCCAGACACCTTTTCATACTCTTTCAGTATCTTGCAGACCACATTACACTCTTCCTCATTCGCCTTCACCAGAAGTAGCGAGTCATCAGCGAAGAATAGATGATGCACCGCTGGACCATTATCTGCAAATTTGATCCCCGTGATTTCTCCTCTCCTCTCAGCCTCATTCAGTTGATGTGTTAACCCTTCCGTACAGAGGTCAAACAGAAAAGGGGACAGAGGATCCCCTTGTCGTAGACCTCTACTTGGCACAACTTTCCCCTGTTCTTCACCATTTATAAGAACCGTGTAGAACACTGACCGGACACAGAACATGATCCAAGCTCTGAATTTTTCATGAAAAACCTATTGCCGACATCAGTCCTTCCAGATAAGACCATTCAATACGATCATATGCCTTAGACATATCTGTTTTTATGGCCATATGTTCCTTAGATATCCTCTCATGCGTTCTCAACCCATGCACCATCTCATGCGCAATGATTATATTATCAGAGATCAGTCTCTCCGGAACAAAAGCCGACTGATTTGGTGAGATAATATGTTCTAGTAGAGGTTTAAGCCGTGCCACAAGAATCTTGGCGATGATCTTAGTTTTTTAATGGTTACTAAATTTCAAGAACCGAGAAACCTGATAACCAAAAGAACCGATCCGAATCGAACCGAAGAACCAAACACCAACCCCTAGGTTTGTCTTTGTTCTCACAGATTATAGATAAAGCTGGTAAAACTAGAAATCACAGTAACAACTTACTAGGGGCTACGAAACTGGCTTTGTTAAAGGATTCCAACAAAGCCAATTAAAACTAGAAATCACAGTAGCAACTTACTTCATTAGTGGGTTTCACGGTCAATGCTGTTGTACTTGCTGTTCTGTAACGTCCTTCTCTTATCGAAAACCAATTACTGTTTAATTCTCTTACTTCAAAGTCCACAAAACATGATGTCAGCTTGTTTCCTTCGACAGCTTCGGTTGGATCATACATAAACCTCTCAGCAATTTTCCTAAGCGATGGCACTCATTTGTTTTCATAATGATAATGATCAATCATCTCATTGGAAAAGTCTTTCAGACGTAAATCCTGCATATATTATTATTACCAAAACGTCACATTATTATTAAAATAAATCTTGCGCATGGAAAATCCTTAACAAGTTGATTCTTGTACTCATTTACGTTGGGAAGGTGGCCATCGATCAGTCCGGAACAAGAAAGCAACTTGTTCTATACGAAGTTGTAGCAATCAATAGTGCAAGTTAGTTGTATTTACTAACTGTTATCGAATCGGTTCTTTCGGTTATCGGGAGTTAGGCCTGTATATGTTTACTGATAGAAATACAACTAACTTGCACTATTGATTGCTACAACTTCACAAATGCAATCAGATTATTAGCACAAGCTCTATCCATTGACGATAACAGTTACGGTCTATGCTGGCATGTTTCGCCTCTAAGGACTAATGCTCTTATATGATTCGCCTGTTCCCTGAACACTAACTAGCTTTTCAATCATGTCAAACTCAGAATTCACTTCGTGGAATCTATTTTTTCAGCTAAATGGACTAATAACAAGGTACTTCTCTGTTTTCATGCTTCCTTTCGGCCGCCGAAAAATTGATCCTTGTGAGCCATAGTAAAACTTAAACCCTAAAACCTTTTTTTTTTTTTTTTTTTTAACCCTAAAACCTTATAAAGCCCTTTTACTCTTTTCCGTATAAACTTGGAAACAACCAATTATGTTACTGAATTAAAGTGAGACTTCAGTACAGATACAATGCATGCTGAAAGATTCTCTGTGAAGAACATAAAAGCATAAGAGTAATTCAAATATGAAACGGCCCTGTTTAAGGCGTAATCACTTGAAATTTGAAAGCCAGAATCTGCTAGTTGATCATCAGTTGCGAATGTCAGGAACAGGCAAGTTCTTCAACTGCAACTGTTTGTGCATCCATTGCCAGTTCTCTGGGGTCACTTCTCCTCCGAGAGAACGGATGACGGATCCCCCACTGCATGATCCCATTTTGCAACACTCTTCCAAAGGCAATCCCTTTATCAATCCATACAGAAACCCGCTGGCGAATAGGTCACCTGCTCCCGTGGCATCAGTAGCTATTGTCTCACCTATGGCCGGTACTTGTACCACCTGTTCAAGAAGTTATGAGTTAAGATTATAGACCAAAGGATCTAAGCTTTTATATCGCAATTTGAACTACCGCTTTATTTTCCTCACAAGCAGGTTAAAGCAATTAAGTCTAAGTGAAACGTAAAGGTTTTTTTTTACTTTTGATAAAAGACAAACCTCCTTATCATGTTTTGCAATGCAGCCTTTAGGGCCTAAAGTTACCACAGCCCAACTGCAATGCCTGCTTAGGAACTCAAGAGCAGCCTCCGGGCCCGCTTCTTGCTCACCCCTGAAACTCACAACCTCGAGTGTAAGAGTATACTGTTGTGGACTTAAACAAATGTGGAAGAGAAAAAAGAAACAGAGTAGATCTTTGCAATGGGATATAGTAACATGGGATTACCTAAGCAGTTCAGCTGCTTCATCCTCGTTAGCAAAGCAAAGATCTATGTTACCAGACTCCAGAAGCTGTCTCAGCTCTGATCTATAATTCCTGACCATCTAATCACAAGAATGTTTAGTTATTTTTTTTCAAACGAAACAAGCTGAAATGCTTAATCATTAGTAAAGTCTCAAAAGCTAACCTCAAAACTAGCTAAATCCAAAGAAACAGAAAGACCTTCTTGCTTGGCAAATCCAATAGCTGCTTTAATTACTTCTAAGTTAAGAAGTGCATATCTTAGGACCAACCACTGTAACAGAGCAATACCATCAAACATTGTTGTTTTAGAATGCTTGGTATTGAAAAAGAAAGAATAGAAGAGCTAGCTAGGTATTAACCTTAGAGCCAGTGAAATCATCTTTGCTTAACTCATCAGCCTGGAAAAGAGAATTTAGCTTTCACCATCCTATATCTCATTCACTGTAAGTAACTACAAACTCCTCAAAAAGGAGAGAATAGACAAACAAACCTGAATCTTGACAGCACTGGAGAGACATGGTCGCATTGTGCGATTACCAGAGTCATCAACCAAGCAAACGCACTAAAACAATTTTAAAAGAAGATTCAAAACCAACTCTTTCCAAATAAACGAAGGCGCAATTTCAGCAGTTGAGAGCAGGAGTAAAATAAACCTGCCCAGTGGAACCTTTCTTCTTCCTCAACCTTGAGATACTGACACCACTGAAACCCATATTGCTCACAAACAACTGCCCTTGTTCATCGTCGCCATAAGCCCCAATGATCCCCGTGGGTATACCGAACCCAACACTCAATCCTCGAACAGTATTAGCCACACTTCCACCAGCCATCTTCTTTAATGGAGCCGCACTTATATGTGTGTTAAGCTCTTTCAGTATATGCTCTAACTCATCCTTTTGCACCTACCAAAAAAAAAAACAGATTGATACAATTCGATTAAAAAATCTTAGCCTAAACCAATGAGAACATCGCATAACAACAAAAATAAACAGAAACAGAGTTAAGAGGGGCTTTACGGGAATGGAGCCACCACGATCACCGGGAATTTGATCGAGTAAGGACCAATCGACGGGAGCGACGTTATCGATAAGAGCTGCTGGTTGGAGTCCAAGTACCACTGGAGGATGAGCTTCCTGGCTATTATTGGGCAAGACCTCCGCTACCATTCTCTGATGAGATCTCTTTCGCTCTGTATCTCTTGTTGTGCACTCGATAAGGCCTTGCCCGATATTTTTGCATTGGCTAAATCTCAGTTTTATACTCGGTGACTACTAGGCGAGGAAGAAGAGGACAGGTTAATAACGATTATTTACGAGATTACCCCTACCGAAATCAAATAATATACAGTAACTGATAACGACGCTTTTTTCTGGATTTGTTTCCCTGCTAAAGATTTATTCATTCGTGTCATTGAGTGTGTTGAAGCTTCTATAGCCACGCATTGCAATTGGCGCCGCTTATTAGAAAAGAAAGATAACAAATTTCCCATTACTTTCGACCCCCCAAAAAAAAAACAATATAAAACAATTTCCCATTACCTTTATTTAAATGTTTATCATATCATATCATATGCAAACTCCGGCTTTCTTTTGCTTATGATATTATTAGCTACGGATTTGATTATATACAATTAGCCTCAGTTGCTCCTTGAAATGTCAATCAATGAATGCTACACTCATCATACCTTGAACACTTTACGTACACAAACAATCATGAAAGTTGAAGCCAATTCTATACACAATCATAATCATCTAGTGCCCCAATATTTTAGCTCCATAGAGTGTCCCTGTTTCGAGCTCTGAATATTGAGAGACCACTAAATTCAATTGAGATCTACAAAGGGAGTAGTAGTAGGGAGAATTCAATTATTCGAATTATATTATAAACAAATGGTTGGTAGATTCCTGCAGAAACGGCAACAAAAAGCTAGAAAACAAAGACAAAAATACTACCAAAAGAGAAATTTCAAGAAAAGAAACGCCGTTTGATAAAAAGAAAGAGACGAATCAATAATAAAAAGAGACGATACAAGATTTGATTTTTATTTTCACACACAAAAAAAAAAAAGACGACCAAGCAAGCGTAATTCACGGTACCAATACCATCAACCCCACTAATAATTTTGTAGAAATTATATAAAATGTATCTAAGGGGTTTGGATCTTTATTCTTCATAGCAACATAGGCGCACATGAATTTGCACATGCATATCAGTCTATTATTACTCACTCACTCCTCATCTTTCATAACATCTAATCTATTAATTTAGGGATTATCTACTATTTGAAGTTCTCATTTAAATTTTGGACTCTTTCATAATTGTTGCTAGAATATATGATGTCTCCTATACAATGCAACCTACCAACTTAAATTAAACCAAATCTTAACCAACATAGATTAGTTAAACCTAACCAGTAACACTTTTATAATATTTTTGGTTAATCTTTTAATATAATTAGATCTAGGACTGGACGTTCGGGTACCCATTCGGGTTTCGGTTCAGTCCATTCGGGTTTCGGATTATCGGGGTCAAAGATTTCAGCCTCATTCGGATATTTTTAAATTTCGGTTCGGGTTCGGTTCAGATCTTTACGGGTTCGGTTCGGGTTCGGATAACCCATTTAAAATGTTTTTAAATTTTCAAAATTTATTATATACTTTAAATTTTCAAAATCTATAAGAAAGATAATATATTACATATAAATTTTCATAACATATATGCCAAAATACCTTAATTTAACACATAAATTAGTTTTCTTTGAATATTTGGATAAGAATCAATAGATATTTAACTATTTCGGTGTTTTCAGTATATTTTAGCTATTTTAAACATTTGCTTTTGACTATTTGCATATATTTTCCGAGTATTTTGGAAAATTAAAAGGTATCTTATATATTTTTAATATTTTTAATATACATTATATATAAAAATAATGTATATATTCAAGTATATAAATTTATTTCGGATACATTCGGGTACCCAAAATATTTCGGTTTGGATCGGGTTCGGTTTCGGTTCTTTAAATACCGAAATTTTGAATCCGTTCGGATATTTAATCAATTTTGGTTCGGGTTCGGTGCTACTTTTTTGGATCGGGTTCGGTTCGGTTTTTCGGGTTCGGATTTTTTGCCCAGCCCTAATTAGATCATATAAAACTGAATCACTCTTAAATCAACGAGTTCTATATCATTCCAGACATAAGAGAAAAAATATCCGACTCATTTACAACGTAAGCATACAAAGACCGTGTATGCTTATGCTCATTGATCTTCCAAAAACCAAATAATTGTGGCATAGACCAACATAGGTTCATGTTCGTATCACTAACTTTACTTCCATATATTTACTCTTCACCTACATCATATCACAACATACATAGTTATACAAGAACATGATTTTTTTTTGTTCAAACAACCAAATAATGGTGGCATATGGTCAGTAGATTTTTTAAATATGTTTTTTATATATTACATTTTACGAGACTATGTGTATAAATTTTTTTTTTGAAAAATGCATAACTATGTGTATAAGTTAAAAGGTAAAAGGTGTGACAAGGCAAATTATTATACTAAAAATAAAAGAAGATTAAATACAAACTAATAACAAGTACAACACAAATTATAACACTATTAAATTCTATATATATTTAATAAAATATTATATATATGTCTAATATGTATATATATATATAAATGTTACACAAAATATATATAATATTATATACACATATTATATATACCATATATTATTAATTGAAATTTGACAAATCAATTTCCGCCCTTTAGGGCGGGTCCTAATCTAGTTTGATTCTTATTTTCAAACCAAAGTAATAGCATCCAAAGTTTTTTCTCCTGACAAGACCATTCCCTAAGAAACCATGAAGAAAAAGTCGAGCAAAGCTGGACATTTAGTCTACTCTAGTGTACTCTACTTGCCATTATTCAAACCAGAGACCGAAACATAATCTTTATTGAGACATCTCATACTAATAAGGTTTCGATCAGAAAGCATACCCCAAAAAAATCAGTTCACATTTGAAGAACGCATGGCTTCTTTATCAGGCTCTATGTTGTTAGGGCGTTTAAGGTCCGTGGAGTTTCTCTGAAAATACCAAGCATTGACTCATACTCCTCGTCTTTTTGAGCATACCTCTTGCGCAGACCCTTGTCGAACTCGACCGCATTTAGTGGCTTTTCATTCTCTGCAACGTGAGGTTCCTTATTACGGAGCTTCCTGAGGCACTTTTGCTGGGTTTCCTCCCCATATCTGAGTCCTTATAGACAAATATGTTAAAACATAAAAGTTAAATCTGTCGGTAAACATTGGTTTTCGAAGGAGTTGAATCAGTTACGATGAGATACAAGCACGCTTTTGTATTCACATGCTGGTAAACCCTTAATACTAAATAGAAGAGTGTTCCTCATTGTTTAAAATGCACTTTGACCTAATCAAACATGATCATAAGTCTTTAAAATGAAAGTTGAGCTTCTATTACTTCATCCGAAAGTGGATTAATTATGTTTTTTTCAGACAGAGGAGAAGAATTCCTAGACTAAAACTGCATTTCAACTTCGCATCTAATCCTTGATAATCTCAGCGTGATAATCTCAGCGTTAGAGACGATTGTCTTACAAGAAATGGCATTGTTAATGACATACCCTATGCTGTCTAAGTAGCAATAGAAGTATTTCAGTACAAATGAGCTTATGATAATACAAACTTTTAGGAAAAAGTATACCTCTCCAGAAGGGATTCTAGTGTTTTGTCGAACAAGCGCACCAGCAACAACCAAGCCATGCTTTTCAACGACAACACCGTCAAGATCGTGGCGTATCCATCCAGATAAAGGCCTCATCCTCAACAGTACATCCATGCAAAACAGCACCTATGACCTGTAATATATCTGGTTTAAAACAATATCCCAGATGCTTAGCAGAGATGCATGAATTATCAGACAACTGCAAAACAAATAGCAAGAGATTCCCACTAACCAATGGGTACATTGTCTCCGATGATGGCTGGAGGCACCTTCCCGCTTAAGTTTGATTTTACCACACGCACAAGTGAGTTGTCCTAAATAGTAGTTCCTGATCCAACACTAACGGTGTTCTCATCCCCTGCGCAGAATAAAAAAAAGAGCAAGTTTAGAGTGTATGTTAGTCCACTGCTTCTTGGTAAGAAGTAATAGGCTTAACCATACAGTACCAATAACTGCAGTCTGTACGAAAGGACAACCTAATACCAAACTAGGCCTGGGCATTTTACCCGGACCTGAGGACCCGATCCAGAACCGACCCGAAAATACCAGACCCGGAACCGACCCGAAAAATTATAAGTACTCATATGGGTCTTTTTATTTTGGATCCGCGGGTCTCGGGTAAGACCCGGACCCGAACCGAAACCCGATCGGGTACCCAAAATACCCGAGATTTATTTTATATATTAGGTATATTTGGGTGATTGGGTATATTTTTGGTATTTCTAATTTTTTTTTAAGTTTTAGGTTCGTATTTTGGGGTATAATTTCAAATTTCGAGTGTAATTTTAGATTTTCAGAAAATATTTTGGATATTTAGATATTTTTTGAGTTTTTAGGTCTGATTTTGGGTAAATATTCAGGTACTTTTATGGTTTTTTCGGGTACTTTTCGAGTTTTCGGGTCCAGTTTGGGTATTTCGAGTTTTTTGGGGTTTTATATACCCGAACCGACCCGGATCCGAACAATACCCGAATATTATAGGTGTTTTACGGGTACTGAAATTCTAGATCCGAACCGACCCGGACCCGACAAGACCCGACCCAGAACCGACCCGAAAATTATAAATACCCATATGGGTCTAAATTCCGAAGACCCGAAAGACCCGGACCCGATAAAACCCGACCCGAACCCGACCCGAAGACCCGGATGCCCAGGCCTAACCAAAACCATATAACCCTAAAGAAAAGCATCACAGAAAAGAAAGAAAGAACTCATACCGGCACTGAAAATCCAGCTCAAATTCGATAAAAGTGGATATCATATACTCATACGTTTCATCAAGAGAAGATTGCAGTATAATCGTAGCATAACATTGAGCAGTCTTATAGTCTTATTCATCACTACACCATAAAAGAAGACTAAAGAACATACATTCGTTCTCTGCTCGGTTGACCTACCTAGCTAAGGATACAGAGATGTAGATGATATATATATATATATATATATATATATATATATATATATCAAACAAAACTTCGGTCACTATATAAGAAACCAAATCAGTCAACCACTAAACACTGAAGCTTTAGAGGGCTTGCTGACCTCGTAGTACGCATCCACACCAAATAGATGATCCTCTTCCAACCTGAACGTTGCCAATGACTGATGCGCTTGGTGCAACAAAAGCTTCCGTATCCACAATCGGAGCCCTTATCAAATACATTCAGCAATGTCCGATGCCTGGATACTACATGGACTTGATCACCTCTGCTATTCAAATCTAGTATAACGACTACCTACAAAAACATCAATTCCAGACGTCTAAACCTAATCAACTGTAACTTAAGAGACGCTTCTCTTTCATACGAATTTGAAATTGGAGTGAAAAATCTAGAGCTGCATTGAAGCTTACGTTGCTCTCTGGAAAGCAGTTTTTGCCTTTGAAGGCGAGACACCCGAGGCGATCGAGAGGCTGACGGATCCAAAATCCGACGGAGTAAAATGCTCTGCCTTAGGGTTCCCATTTGGTCGTCTTCACCTTCCTAGAGCTAGAGTTAACCGGCAGGACTCGGTGACGAAGTGGAAGATGGTAGAAGTGAAGGGAATATACTCTGGAACGGCGAATCCCCACAATTAGATTGGTTTATTCTGGTTCAACCAAACCGCTATGTCTAACTGAACCAATAATAAATAAATGAACCATTGATAATTTTCTGGAATCTGAATCTAACGGGATGTGCTTAATATAAAATTGAAGGCCTGCCTAACAGTTACGCTAAAATATTCCCATCTGACGCGTTGATCATTCTTATTGGATCAATTAGTAAAAAATCTGAATCACGAGATACAACAATTTGTGTGTGTGTTGCATTAGTGTTGTGGTTAAGTTGATAACCTTACCGACACGATTCAAAACTCCATATCGTGTCTCTTGCCACGCACATCACGTGGAAAAAGATAACATTGTCCCTCCGCAATAATGGACCACTGGTTTGGTTGATTCACTAAAGAGAGTGTGTGTGTGTGAGGACTCTATTTAAAGGCACTGCTTAACTCGATCATTATTCCATCGCTCCAAATAAAATTAAAAAGAAGATGGCTCTCGAAGTCTGCGTGAAAGCCGCCGTTGGTGCCCCTGATGTTCTCGGCGACTGTAAACATCTTTCTCCCTCTCTTTCTCTATTTTCCTTAAAGCTTTGATTTTGCAAGTTTATTTTATCTTTGATGCTCTTCGAAATGTTAAAATTTGTAATACAAATGTTTTTTTTTTGTCGTTTCAGGCCCTTTCAGCCAACGGGTTCTTCTCACCCTCGAGGAGAAGAATCTGCCCTACAAAATGCATCTCATTAACGTCTCCGACAAACCTCAATGGTCAGTTTCTCTCACCCTAATTACCTTACATCATCGAATCTAACCTTGTTTCACCTGTCCTACTCATTGATGATTAGTACTGATTCACCGGCTTTGGTTATATATTTAATGACACAGGTTCTTAGCCATTAGTCCTGAAGGGAAAGTACCAGTGCTTAAGAACGACGACAAGTGGGTTCCTGACTCCGACGTCATCACCGGCATTCTCGAGGAGAAGTACCCCGAGCCATCTCTCAAAACCCCTCCCGAGTTTGCCTCCGTCGGATCCAAAATCTTCGGCGCTTTCGTCACTTTCTTGAAGAGCAAAGACTCCAGCGACGGATCCGAGAAGGCCTTGCTCGATGAGCTTGAAGCTCTCGAGGCTCACCTCAAGACTCATGACGGTCCTTTCATCGCGGGTGGGAAAGTCAGCGCGGTGGATCTTAGCTTAGCACCAAAGCTTTACCATCTCAAGGTCGCTCTCGGACACTACAAAAGCTGGTCCGTCCCCGAGAGCTTGCCTCATGTTCATGGCTACATGAAAGCGTTGTTCTCTCTCGACTCCTTTGAGAAAACAAAGACCGAGGAGAAGTATGTGATAGCAGGATGGGAACACAAGGTCAACCCCTGATGTCAAGTACTACTAGTTCCTCCATCTGTTGTGTGATGGATGATGATGTGGTTCAAGGTCTATCTTCTCTTATATCAGTAAAATAATGTTCTTGGACCTGTTTATGTTGTTGTTATTGTGTATCAAATCAAATAATAAGGATCGTTTGAATTAAAAGATTAGCGTCTAAAAAACTCGAATGTAATCGATCTCAGATTATTAAAATGCAACATAAAAGGAGGTTTGTTTGTTTGTGTCTCAAACAAACTGGTTGAGAAACTCATCGACACTGGTGTACTTGACATCAGGGTAAAGCTCGGAAGCCTCCACTCCAACGGAAGGGTCTATAGTGAAGGAGGTAAGATCACCTTTCACTAGTACTGTATGGATCAAACCCATCACAAAATCCATTGGAGGCTGAGCCTCTGCACAAGTGAAAAGAAAAGAAACTTTTAGTAAATACGTTTGCTTGATTATTATACGTTTGTATAGTAAAAGTGATCATCACCTTGGATGCTTTTGAGAAGTTCTTCCTCTGAAACATAAATCTTCTCCAGAGTCTTACCGATCTTTCTCTCCCACAAACTGACCATATCGTTCTGCGAGACAATGTTCTTGGGTGGATGGACGTAGAGAATCTTGTCGAGGGTTCTCGAGTCATCAACAGCTTTCATTGTATACGCAACAATGTCTTCTTCTGTGTTGATAATAGCTAGCAACAAAGAAAAAAAAGAATCAGAGTTTCATACCTATAATGATGACAAGTTAACTGAAGTGAGTGTGCAACTTTAAATGGGTGTATAGAGTACCTTTGGCATCGCCACTGTCGTAGATGGAAACTTTGTCAGTAGGAGGAGTTCTGAGTCGCAAGTGGCATTGACCCAAACTAGGTACGAAAAAGCCAGCAAAGCAACCTGTGACAACATACGTATAAGGTATCCCCGCGGCTTCTATGGCACGACGTATTTGAGCTTTCATGATGAATTCCGATAACGCCGGCTCGATGGCCACCGTACGGTCCACGTCATTGCCAAATTCCGAAGGTAAGAATCTCTGCATAAAAATAAAAATAAAAAGAATTCGTTGTGAAAATCTTATATTAAGCATCTTCTTGATCCTGTCAGAAAGTATGGATGTAATGTGCATGTCTATAACCAAGTGTAGTTAGCTCAACTTGAAGAAAATCACTATAAACAAAGTCTTTTTTTTGTTCACTAATATAAACAAAGTCTTATAAACAAAGTCTAAAAGACAAAATTGAGTGACATTCGGACAAGTCACAAAATTGAGTGACATTCGGACAAAACTAATGTACAGTTCAATCTATTAGCCTCATGTTAATTCAAAAATGGATGTATCTTATACACAAAAGAAAAGAAAGAGGTTGAAAAGCGGACCTTGACATTTCCAGCTTCTTTGATGGCGTCGATGATGTTGACCTGATCTAGAATCTGGGTTCGACCTAGAGCAGAAATCACGACATCTACTTGTTTGATCGCTTTCACCAAGCTCTCTTTCTCATTTAAGCTTCCCTGTTGTGAATCATCAGACTCTAGTCAACGTGGTTAAGATCAACTATTGGACTAATCTATTCATTAAAAAAAAAAGGTCTAGAGACTGTTTGGTTGGCACTATTATGCTTAAAATCTGATCGTTACAATTTGAGAGTGTTCACACG
Source organism: Raphanus sativus (assembly GCF_000801105.2). Classification (NCBI taxonomy): domain Eukaryota; kingdom Viridiplantae; phylum Streptophyta; class Magnoliopsida; order Brassicales; family Brassicaceae; genus Raphanus; species Raphanus sativus. The sequence continues at coordinate 8,562,906 of NC_079511.1, read as the reverse complement.
AAAAAAAGTGCTACTGTACACAATTCGAATAAACATTGAATCATGGCAATGAATAAAAAATAAGATTGTATTTTTAAAGAGACGAAGGAGAAAGGGTTGAAAATAGTCAACGTACGTAGAGTATGGTGACGCCAAGGTCTTTGAAACTCTGGACGAGTTTGGCCTTAACGGGATCGGAGAGAGAGGATTCTCTGACCAGAGCGAAAGTGGCGTGGCCGGACTTGACGCTTCCCTCGACGAAGACTTTTCCTATGTAACCCGTCGCCCCGATCACCAGAGTCTTGCTCGTCATCTCTTTCTCTCTTCCTACTTCTTTCTTCTCCGTTGATGTTGAATATTGAGTTTCGGAGACTTCTTGAGTTGAATAAAAGAGAGCGAACCGACGACGCAGATTTATTGTAGTCGTTTCGATCAGGAGGATTTTACGTGAAGTTACCGATGTACCCCCTGTCTTTGTCTGAGCTGCCTTATTTTGACCACAGAGTTGCCTTAAATGGTAGTTCGCTTTCAATTTTACCCAATGAATCACGTTTTTTCAAAACAAAGTGGTTTTAAAAAAAGTAACATCCTCACTATTTGTGACATGGTATTTTTTTTCAAAACGACAAAAACTATAGTGACCTTCATCAATTAAAAAATGCCAAATATAAGACGGCCCTTTTATATCGCACCAGATCTGCATCTACCAAAAAAGTAACAATTTATAGAACCTACTCAAATACCAAAAGCCTGTTACTGTTGATAAATGGTTCGATTTCGGCCAGGAAGTAGATAACATAAAAAGAGAGTCCATTTCATTACTACCAGTAAGATGGCCACGCACCCACACAGCCTGCTCATACGATGATACTTATCAATATAAATGTACAAATCCACATTTCGGAACCGCACGTTAAAATGATAAAACCCACCCCATTTAAATATATTCTGTTTAAAACTGACCCCATTTAAAACTTATATTCGTTTAGACCCATTTAAAACTAAGTCTATTAAGAATATTCATTTAGAATCCAAAAAATTTCCATATACCCATTTAAACTCATTTAGATTCATTTAAACTATTACTTTACTGATTTAATTGTGAATTGTTTTAATTTTATGATTTTTTTAACAATAATTAAATCAAACCGAAAAATCAAGTTTTTTCGTCCAAAATTGAGTTTTTTGCCAAAACTGCAAAATCGAATTTTTTTGCCAAAATTATAAAATCGAATTTTTCCGTCAAAATCGCAAAATCGAGTTTCCTGCTAAAAACGGAAAACTAAATTTTCTCACCAAAACCAAAATTCGAGTTTTCGGCCAAAACTACAAAACCAATTTTTATCACTAAAACTACAAAACCGAATTTTCCAACGAAAATAATTAATTTATTATATTAAATTAAATGGGTTGAAAATATCCCAATAATTTTTAATATAACTCATTTAATAAATGGGTCTTAACAAAACTATTCTAGATAATTCTTATCCCTAAGGATATATTGGTCGCACTCCATGCAAGTGTGCAAGTCATCTAAATAATTCTTATCTCTAAGGATATAACATTTCTTTTGTTGAACAAAAAAAAGGATAAAAGTTATTTTTAGTTATCATTATTTTACTTCGGTCCAAGTTCATATAAAGTAAGAAGAAAATCAATCCTATCAAACTAATTTTTTTGTTCGGCTATTGGAGAAATTACAGTATAGCGTCCACTGATTTAAGTAATAGATTTGATTAAACTACTGGTTACATCTGTTGTGTGATGATGATGTGGTTCAAAGTCTATCTTCCCTATCAGTAAAGGCCTTAAGTGTTGACAGCGGTCCGAGTAATAAGCACTGCGGGACGAGAAGTATGTTACCATTCAACTGCTTTTTTCTTTACTAATTTCTACAGGTAAAATAATTATAAATTAAGAAAAACTATAGGTGGGAAAAAATCTTCTCGGACCGCACAATAGACAGCACAAGAACGGAAAAGAGAGTAGTTTGGTGTGGTTTGAAGTATGTTATTAGACAAAAAAAATATTTTTATTATTTTAATTGCTAAAAATGTAAAAACTAATACTCAACTTAATATTTTCTTTATAATTAAATTATAAACTTATAAAATTTACCATCATATTAATTTTTGATAAAATTTATGAAATAAAATATACAAATACTTTATACATGTACAACATTTATATGTATCATTTTATACTGAGGAATGCAAAATAACAAAATTGTTTATATGAATTGTTAAGATTTAATGGTAGTAAGTAGGTCTTGGTACATTTATCCGGAACTGAAAAAATCAAACTAAAATATTATCCTATCAATTATACTAGTGGACTTATATCTCTAGGACCGAATCAAAATCGAATCGAAAAATGAATGAATATCCAAATTTTTATAGTCTATATATTTATAAATTTAACTATAATGAGTTTTAAATAATCAAATAATTTTAGATATTATTTTTATGTCGAAATACCCAAAAATATTATTCATATTTCAGTTATATAATTTTTTAAAAATAATATATATATATACATATATATTTAAAATTATATCACAATCACTAATATTTTAGTTTATATAATATAAAATAAATTATATGTATCCTGCAGTTACACTATTCATTATAAATGTCACCATTCATATTTTGTTATGAACCGTACCGCTTATACGAACCGCAATTGTTCCGCAGTGTGTGTTTCTCATGTATAAAACGCAGTAAAACCGCACTGCATTAACTAATCTACTTGTTCCGCACCGTCCAACCCGCTGTTATCATTCGGAGCCAAAATAATGTTCTTCGACCTATTATGTTTTGTTATTGTGTATCAATCAAATAGTAAGCCTCGTTTGAATTAAGATTAGCGATAGATAAGATACGTTAGTTATAGATAAACATGTATCTGATTTGTGTATATCCAATCCTATAGATAAGGATGGACATCATATATATATGACACTCTCCACGGAGACTTACATTATAACAGAATGTAATCGATCTCAGATTATTAAAACATACATGCAACATAAAGAGGTTGTTTGTTCTCAAACAAACTGGTTGAGAAACTCATCGAGACTGGTGTACTTGACATCAGGGTAAAGCTCGGAAGCTTCCACTCCAACAGAAGGGTCTATAGTGAAGGAGGTAAGCTCACCTTGCACTAGTATTGCATGGATCAAACCCATCACAACATCCATTGGATCCTGAGCCTCTTCACAAGTGAAAAGAAAAGACTTTTAGTAATACTCCATTTTTACTGATCACTATGAGATTAAAAAAAGAAAAACTGTTTTGTATGGTAAAAGTGATCACCTTGGATGCTTTTGAGAAGTTCTTCCTCTGAAACATAGATTTTCTCCAGAGTCTTACCGATCTTTCTCTCCCACAAACTGACCATATCGTTCTGCGAGACAATGTTCTTGGGTGGATGGATGTAGAGAATCTTGTTAAGTGTTTTCGGGTCATCAACAGCTTTCATTGTAGTGGCAACAATGTCCTCTTCTGTGTTGATAATAGCTACAACAAAGAGAGAAGAAAAATGATCACAATACTGAACTGAGTGTAACGTTAAATGGGTGTATCGAGTACCTTTTGCATCGCCACTGTCGAAGATGGAAACTCTGTCTGTAGGAGGAGTTCTGAGTCCCAAGTGGCATTGACCCAAACTAGGTACGAAATAGCCAGCAAAGCCACCTGAGACAACATACGTATAAGGTATCTCCGCGGCCTCTATGGCGCGACGTATCTGAGCTTTCATGATGAATCCCGATAACGTCGGCTCGATGGCCACCGTACGGTCTACGTCATTTCCAAATTCCGAAGGTAAGAATCTCTGCATATTTGAAAAGAGGTCGTTCTGAAAATCTATTATCTTCTCGATATTGTGAGAAAGTATGTATGTAGCTTAACTTGAAAAATCACAATAAATCACTACAAACAAAGTCCAAAAGTCATAAGATTGAGTGACATTCGGACAAAACTAAAATTACATGTTGTGGTTCGGGTTTAGGAACTATAGATATTTGATCCATAATCAAGTGTCAGCATGAAAAACCACTATAAACTACGAAGTTTATAAAGTCATGAGTTTGAATGGCATTTGGACAAAACTAATATTACATTTGGACAAAACTAATATTATTAGATAAACTGTTGATCTTCAATCTTCAATCCATAACCTCCTGTTAATTCAAAAATGGATGTATCTTATACACAAAAGAAAAGAAAGAGGTTGAAAAACGGACCTTGACATTTCCAGCTTCTTTGATGGCGTCGATGATGTTGACCTGATCTAGAATCTGAGTTCGACCAAGAGCAGAAATCACGACATCTACTTGTTTGATCGCTTTCACCAAGCTCTCTTTCTCATTTACGCTTCCCTGTTGTTTTCACAACACGAACCATCAGACGCTAATCAACAAAGATTAGAAAACACAATATCTATGCAAAGCTTAGAAGAGCAGTGTAAAAGAGAAACAAGGTCGACGTGGTTTTATACAGACGCGATTCTAGGCGTTCCAAACATTTTAGACAGTCTTGGGAAAGTAAGATCATCTATTGGACTGATCTATTCATTTAGAAAAATAAAAAGGTCTAGAGACGTTTAGCACTATTATGCTTTAAATCCGATCGTTACAGTTTGTGTGTTCACAAGAAAAAGACTATACTGTACACAATTCTAATAAAAAGTAAGATTTAATTTAAAGAGACGCGGGAGAAGGGATTTATTAATAAGCAATGTACGTAGAGTATGGTGACACCAAGGTCTTGGAAACTCTGGACGAGTTTGGCCTTAACGGGATCGGAGAGAGAGGATTCTCTGACCAGAGCGGAAGTGGCGTGGCCGGACTCGACGCTTCCCTTGACGAACACTCTTCCTATGTAACCGGTCGCCCCGATCACCAGAATCTTGCTCGCCATCTCTCCTCTCTTCCTACTTCTTTTCCGTTGAATTTTGAGTTTCGGAGACTTCTCGAGTGAGAATAAATAAAGAGCAAGATTTTACCGATGTACCCTGTCTTTGTCTCAGCTGCCTTATTTTAAGCTTTAAGTTGCCTCACAATGGTAGTTAGCTTCAGGTGGTTTTAAAATCGTAGTTGGCTTTAAGTTGCCCTAAAATGGTAGTTACCGATGTACTCTGTTTTTGTCTCAGCTGCCTTCTTTTGAGCTTTAAGTTGCCTCACAATGGTAGTTAGCTTCAGGTGGCCTTAAAATCGTAGTTGGCTTTAAGTTGCCCTAAAACGGTGCCCTCAGCTGCCTTATTTTGAGCTTTAAGTTGCCTTACAATGGTAGTTAGCTTCAGGTGGCCTTAAAATCGTAGTTGGCTTTAAGTAGCCCTATAATGGTAGTTGGCTTTCAATTTTTTACCAAATGAATCACGTTTTTCAAAACAAAGTGATTTTGAAAAAAACTAAGATCCTCACTATTTGTGGCATGGAATTTTTTTCTAAACTGAGAAAAACTATAGTGACCACCATCACTTAAAAATTCCAAATATAAGACGGTCCTTCTATCACACCAGATCTGAATCTACCAAAAAGGTAACAATTTACAGAACCTACACAAATACCAAAAGACTGTTATAATAGACTGTTGATAAATGGTTCGATTTCGGCCAGGAAGTAGGTAACATAAAAGGAGAGTTCATTTATGTTTGAACAAAAAAAAAAAAGGAGAGTTCATTTCATTACTACCAGAAGATGGCCACGCACCCACGCAGCCAGCTCATACGACAAATGTACAAATCCACATTTCAGATTACTTTCCTTACCCACACAACCAAAAAAATATACATGGCACATAACAAAAGAGAAAAAAAAAAATTTAAAACCCCACACCCCTGTTACATGTTTTATACTCACATCCTGATACTAATACGGCCAACAAGTAACCACAATATCATATATATTATATAACATGTGACCGCCCGGTAATTAAACCACCCCAAAAGAAAACTAAAATCACAATTCACCTAGGTGAATTCTGACAAGCTGGTGACTGTAGCGCTATTAATTAGCCCGCGATTTTGGCGATGTGAGCCACCTGGAACTGCGGAACGTAATTATTGGGTCGACCCTCTTCCTCCCTTGGCTCATTCAAGAACGCCCAGTTGCTTCTTCTCCACCTAACAACACACAGCAATTCATTTTTTATTTTTTTTTGTAAACTTCATTTTTTTATTTTATAATATCCAAATTTATAAGATTCATGACTTGAACCTAGCTAGATAGTAAAAGAGTTGCATATTACCATCCACTCTTCTTGCTTTGGTTTTCGTAAGGATCCTCTATCCCTTGACTTTCCGCAACTTCCTGTGAACAAATAAATTTAAAGGCTTCTTTTTAGACCTTAATTCTTTTTGGTGGTCCGTTTATCAAGTCAATTACTAAAAATCACTGACGAAAATTCTTCTTTGGGGGCCTGAATTAAAGCTTTTAATAAATTAATAGATTGGTCTCGACCTCAGTAACCAACTTGGAAACGGCTTGAACATGTTCCTCTTCAGTCTTCTTCTTTGTCTTCCAGAAAGCGTCGATTTCTTCTCTTGTAAGTGACTTGCACCTTCTCACTGTAAATTTTCAATTTCATCATTATTTCGGAAAAAGATGACCGCGCTTAAAATTTGCGCGCAAAGTGTCATATAGATGATGGAACATATATGATAAAATCCATGTATCATTTCATCGCACAACCATTAATTACTCATACGTGTATTCATGGTTTATATTGATTACCTGAGTTGGGATCCTTTGTTGGAGAGTCCCATCCTGACATTAAAGAACCCATTTGCTTTTAGTATTTTTTTTCCAATAGTCTTTTAAATTTATTTGATCAGTAGATCTATCTGTGATGTGTGTGGAACATTTTTCTATATATATAGTGCTCCATGCAAGTGTGCAAGTAATCTAGATAAATTCTTATCCCTAAGTTTGTTTTTTATTATTATTTTACTTCGGTCCAAGTTCATATAATTTAAATAAGAAAATCAATCCCATCGATTTTTTTTTTTTGGCTATTTGAAACTACAGTAGAGCGCCCACTGATTTAGGTAATAGATTTGAATAAACAACTGAAATTTGCAGAGAGATATTTTAGCTTGCTTCCCACCGACGTTATTGAGTTTCCACCAGCTTTATCTTCTTGTCTATCTCGTATCTTATTGACAATTTAACTAGATCTGTAGATATATATCCCATTTTGCTTTCGTTTAGAGCATAAACGGTTATAACAAAGATCAAAACAAAAACATGACTAAATATGATGTCGTAAGTTTTGTCTTTTTGGGGTATAACACAAACCATCCATGTCAAACCTAAACGGTTATCGGAAATTATTTAAATCGGAAATTCAATCCGTGACAGATTATTTGATCTCTTTTCTTTTGTCATAATTTTATCTCTTTTTGAAAAGAAAAAAACTTTAAATTATGGTTTCTAACTTTTTACAGAACAGTAGGAATTAGCTGACACGTGTATGATGCGTGGCAGACACATCATATATGGACATTATCATCTCCTTCAATTTTTCAAAATTATCTACTACCCACAACTTGGTGGAAGAAATTATATATTCGCTTTCTACAAAGTTGATGAAGACGTCAAAAATAATTGGAGATTCCGGTTTAAAACAAACACCGGTTTCGCATTGTGGCCGGTTATGGCGGCATGAAATGAAACTGCTATTAAATTCGAGATCCCGGTTTAAAACAAACACCGGTTTCGCATTGTGGCCGGTTATGGCGGCATGAAATAAACTGATTACATTCTTGGAAACTCGAACCAAGTTATATTACACGGAAGAAAAATCAGAAACAAGAAACGAAGAAACAAAGACAATGCAAAAAATAAAGTTGATATTCATAAACAAGAACTCTCGTTGAAGCACTTGTTAGGACCAGGAAGATCCACAGAGAAAAACATCACGACTCAAAATGAAGCAGGTGAATAGATCTCCAAAATTCCAAAAGGAACAAAGATTATTAGTATTACAGAACCACAGCTACTACAGTTTTAAATCAATGGAGGAAACATAAACTCTCTGAAATGTGAGTTCACTCACAACATTAAACTCTGGAATGATGAAAGCTTCAAAAGTTCCTTTCACATAGAGACACATCTATCGTCTCATTTTGCTACTAAACCCGGACCCAAACGATGGTGATGCACCCATATCGATCTTCAGTCTATCCGAAGGCAGAAACTTCCGAGCTTCCATATGCTTAAACATCCTCCTGGCATCTTTCTCGAACCCGCCCATCTTCAACCCAGTTATCACTCTCTCAAACTCGTTAGGTCCCATCTGATCTTTCTTAGCTTCCAAAACCCCAAGAGCTTGAAGTGTCTTCTTCTCGTTCCTGGCAGTAGAGTACATATAGCACAAGCTCACCTGGAGCTCAAACGGTGGGGCTTCCCCTAGCTGAGAGATCTTGACCAGAAGCTGCTCTGCTTCCTCTATAAGCCCGAGGTTAGCCATCCAATCAACAAGGACCGTGTAAGTGATCACACCGAGTTCGATACCGTCTTTCTCGAGCTGCAGCAAAAGCCTCAACGCTTTATCCAACGAGTTCTCTCTCTTATACGCTCGGATCATGTTCGCAATGCACTTATCGTCAGGTTTGAACCCGCGCGCTCTCATCTGATCGAAGTTGATTTTGGCTTTTCCCGCGTTCCCTGCTCTCCCGCATGCTTCCACGAGCAAGCTATAACCTTCGAAACAGTTCGTATCCTTAAAATCAAGCTGCATCGATGTGAACATCGCAGCAGCTCCATCAGCGTCTCCCGTTTGCGCAAAAGCTCGAAGCATAGCCATGTAAACTTCGTCCGAGCACTTCATGTCTCTCGCATCCATGTCTCTCATCAGCCTCTCGCCTAGTTTGGGCTTGCCTGCGTTAACGTAGCCCATGATCATGGACGAGTAGATCTTCTTGTCTGGCCTTAAACCATAGCTCTTCAAGCTTTCAAACGCCTCGGTTGCTCGCTCCAGGTTGCCTGACTTGCTGTACATGTGGATCAGTGCTGTCGCGACTGAAATGTCTGGAAAGATCCCGTTTTGAGACATTTTCTTTAGTATCCTCTCGACATCTTCCGTGTGGTTCTCTTTGGCGTGGAAGTGTATGAGCTTTGAGTAGTCCGAGATGCTTGCCCTGAACGATTTATCATCCAGGACATGCTCTGCCACCTGTTTAAACATCAAAACCAGTACCAAATTGATTTAAACACACAACCTAACAACCTAACTATATTAACAGATACGAGTCTCCAATTAACAAAGTTGAAAGCTTTAAGTCCAAACAATCTACTTTGCTATCAGTCAAGAACCAACGCTACAGGAGTAGGCCAAAGGTGTAACCTTTAAGTATGCATTGGTGTTTGATTCACGCAGCTGATCAAGCAAAGCAATCCAGTCAACACGCTGAGGCTCCAACAACTCAACCCATTCAGCGATCAATCCCTTAGGATCATCCTTTTCCTCCAAAGCCTCGAGCTTCTCCATAACCAATTTGCATTTTCCAGTAACAGGTTTCGCCTCTCTCCAGTCAGCTTCCTCCTCAGCTTCGTGGATCTTATCAGCCACTTCACCCCATTTCGGATCAGACAACTCGAGCCCGTAGATCTTGTACTTGAACTTCCCCTTACGCTTAGGAAGAGAGATAGTCTTAGGAACAACAGACTCTTCTCCTTCTCCTTCCTCATCAGCATCAACTGTTTCAGATTCTCGAATTGAAGTGTCCAAATCACGCATCTGCTCTAAGCTCTCTTGAAACTCGGCTTCTTCCATCTTCTCCCTCGCCCATTTGAACCTAAGCTCCCTGAGAAGATCCCCGCGGATCCCAATCTCTCCAGCGAACCTACACATCTCCATCACCTCGGGAGACTGGACGTACACCTTCATCTTCTCCTTCTTCCTCTCTTTCTCCATGTCTCTCAGCACCGTGTTGCTCACTTCCCAGATCGTGGCCCAGAGATCGTCGCTGAACTCCTCCGACGGAGAAGAAGGCGGAGGAGTCGATCCTCCTCCGACCTTGCTGAACCCTCCGCTCTCGATCTCCTCCACGACTTTCTCGACGATGAGGAGGAGCATGCCGTCGACCGTCTTCTTGTCGGAGTCCGGGTAAGATTCCGAGAGTTTCCCGCGCATTATCCAGACGAATCGGGAGAGGAACTCGTTCGTGGTTCCATCTTCTTCTTCTTCTTCGTCGTTGTCTTCGTCGTGGTGAATCTGGGAGGCGGTCGAGTCGCTGAGGCGGGACTCGCGCGTGGAGTGGAAATGGCGAGTGAGAGGAGATGAAATAATGGGTCTAGGGATCGGTTCGTCGTGGCTTCTTCTCAGATGACGATCGGAGTGGGAGATGGACGGTGTGACGGCGGAGAAGTATCTGCAGAAAGGTGGGGACAGTGAAACACGACGGATGGCTTGTCGAGAGAGAAGGAGAGATTTCATCTTCTCCGATGTGGGGTTTTTTTTTTGAACAGAGATGAATGGAGGTGGATCGATAAATCTGGGTAAAACCCTAGCCCCAGCTAAAATATTGAGGTGAACAAGATCACAGAGATGGGATTCGAATTAGGGTTGCCTTTGCCGTTCTCGCGTCTTTCTTTTGGTATTTTCATATATAACCCTAACATTTATGATTTTTACTCATAGTCGTCTAATGCTTCTACATTTTCTGTTTCGACCCTATAGGCTACTTTACCGTTGCGATTTTCGAAACCCCGCGGTGGGGGATCACATCTTTTAATTTTTTGGGAGTAAATGCAAGACATATAAGGAAGGACTAGACATTTTGTCCATTTAGTTTATTTTGATTTTATTAGTTATTTGTTTTCGTTCGATTCGATCCAAAAATTCTAGATAAGTGTAAATAAACTGTTGAAGTGAAATAAATTAATAAAAATCAATATCTGTTAAATATAATCAAATTTCACAAATACTAAAATTTTAATAAGCAGATATCTACTCTGTTCTAGAAGATAGTATAAAAATACATATATATCTTGATTAAACGTAGAGTTTTAATTGTATTGGGTTATATCATAATTATTCTAATATGTAATCTAATAAATTATATTCACATTTTACTTATAAAACTACCAAACCAAAAATAAGCTATGAAAATTACAATTTTAAAAAGTTTTGTCTTATTATTATTATTAACTAGGTTTGAAATTTACAAAACATGTAGTTTGACTATTTTTATTAATTTTTTATTTTATATATCATGTGAAATAAATATTTTAAAGAATAGATTTGTATCGAAATTTCTAAATTATTTGTATCAAGTAAAATAGATGAGATATCCGTAAGTTTTTGTAAATATCTGCAAATATCCAATTATTTTCTCGATATCTAATTTTCCGGATATTCTTGAATTTTTGAAGTAAAGCAAAAGAACTAGATATTCGTAATATACGAAGTTATTCACAAATACTAAAGATTATACTAGTATTTGATTTGTGCCAATATAAGTCATTAAGCCGAGTTTGCAGAAGTCTTAACATTTTCTTAACTTATGAAATGATCAATAATTCTTACGTAATTATAGAACAGTCTTACTTTTCTTGTATTTTTGTAAATAAAAGAGAATAGTGAAACATATGTATTGATATACCTACTGTATTAAGATAAATTCATTTTGAAAAAATGATAAAACACGCACAACTATGATAAGAATCAATGCAGAGATAGGGATATTGGAATTTTATCCCCAAGGAGGTGATAATATCCCTTATGGAACTATTCTTATTCAGCAAATTATAAGTGGCTCTTATTAAAAAGGTCGTCGTCCAAATTTGGTTTCATACACCACACGAGATAAGTTATTAGATTCATAGTGCCCAAGAGCATCGATCCATCTCCTTTCAAATAACTATTCTTGTATAAAATATATAATCGATGGTAAAAGTATAAAAGTTAACTCCATGAAGTTTCGTCCATGAGATGACATAATGAGTCCCTAATTCGATCTTCATATTTCTTGCATCAAACCGTTTTTCTTTTTCTTTTCACATCAAACAATGATTGTATTAACCATTTTATAATGTGACATTACCTGCTTATAAAATAAAGATATTTTAACTCATCGAATCAGCAGTTCAGCACATTCTTTTGTCATATAGCTAAGGTGAATCTGATTCATTGGAGTACAACGACAGGATGGGGTCTTACTGGTTCAGTCTTCACTTTCTCTGAATACCACTGTCTTCAAGATTTCATTCTAAACGTTTCATTAATGATTTCTTTACGGCACACTCTAATTACTACCATACGTGACCAATTTATCTAATGGCTAATGAATAGTTGAACACAATATCTGGATTTATATTTAGGAGGATATTCTACTAACGGGTTTGAACCACATAACATTTTTCAACGATGTCGTAACACTCATAGAGTTCAACAGATCATGGAATGTTAAATAAAAAAGTTTAGCATATAAATGAACTTTTGATGAGAATATTGTGAATGATATAATCATTTAAGTAATATGACGACGAGTACTTTCTCAATATATTTTGTAACTGTAGTATATCTACTGCTACATTCAAAACTTAATTAGTAGAATACTAAGCCAGAACGATCGATTTCTCCGTAATCTTCTCCCAAAGAACCATATATGGACTAATGGACCCCAAAAACGTAGATAAGAACATCATACTTTTTTATTTTGATATATAACCTGAAAAGGATAAATACCACCACTTGCAGAATCTCTTATTACTTTCTTTTCCTCCATATAAGGAGCCTATCTTGGCATTCGTTTGTATTTGTAACTTGAGCAACAATCCCTTTTGTTTATCTTTAATCGTTTACCTAAACAAATATCTCAAAACAAAAATCCGTAAAGAAGTTTATAATACAAAAATGGCCTCAAGTTCTATGAGTTCGTCTTGGACATCTAAACAAAATAAAATCTTCGAGAGGGCTTTAGCCGTTTACGACAAAGACACTCCCGACCGTTGGCAAAACGTGGCAAAGGCCGTCGGAAGTAAATCGGCAGAGGAAGTCAAACGTCACTATGACATTCTCGTCGAAGATATTAAGAACATCGAACAAGACTTAGTCCCTTTGCCCAAATACAAGACCATCGATGTTGGAAGTAAATCACGAGGCATCAATGACTTTGATCTGAGGTAAAGTCTTCTTTTTCTTTTTTTTGGTAAAATGTTAAGAAGGTGAAGTCTTGTCGTTTTAGAACAGATCTTGTAGAATTTATGGTCGCTTATTAGGGAAATAAATCCAATATTTACATCGTGTATTCTTTAATTTATTGTGGCTAAGACCAAATATTTAGAATCTACATTCGTTTTTTGATTAAATAATAAATATGTAAGTGAAAATTGTTTCAAAATTTTGGCTGTTATTGGACTAATATGAGTTAGTCTTTGTGGTTGAAGTATATTATTAACGCTGGATCCTATAATTGTACATCAAATACTAAAATAAAAAAAACATGCATCCACACTCACCATACCTTCTATTTTCGACATTCGAGAAGTAGTCACATGAAATCAAATCCTTATAAATACATCATCACATGCGCACATTGTACCTCCCTTTGAATCTTATAAATGTATGTATCAAGTTTTATAATATTCATATATTCCAGAGTGATTCTAAGTTTCTAACTTTGCACTGTTTATTTATCAATAAAAAAGCTTTCATTAAGCAAATCCTCAAACTAACTCTACTGATTTTCTTGGACAGGTTAATGAAGAATATGAGAATCCAGTGAAGCACACATTGATATGAAGCAATACTGATATGCAAACATTCAGATGAATATATTCGCTTGCTGATGATTACTGATCATTGTCTCGTTATCTTTTCACTCTGCTACATATTTATTTGTCTTTCTTTTTTTCACATCAAATAAATCAAATTCTGTATCTATTATGGTTTTGTTTTTATTGTTTGATTATTATATATTTTGTCAGTTTTTGTGTTTTGATTTTCGATGGAACACGAGTCTTCTTCTCCACATATGGATAATCATACATATATAAAGGCCTAGTAATCCGAAGAAAAAAACAAAACACGTTTTGTAAAAATAATAACAGCGCGAATTTCACCATATTCTATATATATATATGGACCAAAAAACGCATACGAAAATCATTACACTGTTACTTAATTTAGAACTCGTATGAAACGAAAGCCACCTTACCTAGTACTATTTTCGGTGTAACCGCCGTCAACGGTTGACCGCTACAGCTAAAATAAAACCAAACTAAATTATCGTTTTTGTTCTCATATATAAAAGGAACATTTAAATTTACAACCCAACAAAAGGAAGTACAACACGGAAAAATCGTTTTAACTTTATATAGACGCTTAAATAAAAAGATCATTACCTCTAGTTTCAGAATCCTATTTGTTTTAATATTTTTTAAAAAGAAGTTTGCCGGAGTTAGAATGGCGAAAACATGGGTAGCTGTGGTTTTGTCCGTGATGCTACTTGTTTCGACAAACTCTGTGGTGGCTGAGGAGGAACAGCCGACTACTGTTGGGCAGAGGATAGACTCTGCCTTGACAGGAGTCACAAACGCATTCAATGAACACGGTGGCAAAGAAGCCGTCGAAACCGTATCGTCTACCGCAAAGTCCGTTTACGGATGGTTCGGTGATAAAGCCAAGTATGACTATCATTCTTTTAAAATCTTTTTTTTGGCCTATAAGTTTAATTGAAATTAGCAAGTCTGGTTTGCTATACTTAGTTCTTTTTTGCTTAGACTATGTCCAATGTATTTTGTTATTTTCACTTCTAAAATAGAGGAACTCTATAATAGAGATGAAATATGCTCCAATGTATTTCTTCAAAATAGCAATCTCTATTTTATAGAGTAAAAAATAGAGGAATGCTATTTCTTCCTCTATAAATAGAGGAAAAAATAGAGATCTCTATTATAGAAAAAAAATAGAGGTGGGTTAGAGCAATTTCATCTCTAAATGCTATTATAGAGGTGAAAATAGAAATGAGTTGGAAATGCTCTTAGAATATTGACATCACATTAACTTATATATGGCTAAATTTATGTATTCTTATATTTAACTT
This sequence comes from Raphanus sativus, assembly GCF_000801105.2. Taxonomy (NCBI): domain Eukaryota; kingdom Viridiplantae; phylum Streptophyta; class Magnoliopsida; order Brassicales; family Brassicaceae; genus Raphanus; species Raphanus sativus. The sequence goes on along the minus strand of NC_079511.1, from coordinate 8,547,873 downwards.
GAAACATTATCAATGTGTAGTTAGCTAAACTGAAAAATAACCATAAGCAGAAACCAAATGTCACGAAATCTAAAGCCGTTTGAGAGAAAAACTAATGTGACATATTATTGTTTTAGGTATTGGAAAATTACGATCTTCACTTTAGAACCTTCTGATAGTTAAAGAAAAGAAAATTATAACATCTGTACGGTCAAGAAACAATATAGGAATTGAGTCTAGTGTCTATGATTTTCCTGTGATGGGTAAATGGTCTTGAATATAACAAGAAGCAATATAGAGTTTGAGTCTTACTATTTATATATAATACTCTCTTATAGTTGCTTATGGGTTGAAGGGGTCAAAAATTTCAGATATATCTATCGACAATCGCTCTATATGATTTGTTCCTAGGTTCTTAAAAATTTCCATAATCACTCCTTAATATAAACTTCGTTTATTTTACTTTTTGTAGGGAGATGGGAATCCATTTCTAAATGGAGGAATGAGTAAACATCTTATAGATGTGATGTGTTTACATAGTGAAAAGAGCTCTCTACCTATATATGTAATTGATTTTGTTTATCTAATCTCTAATGACAAAACATGTACACCTGAATGTGTTTAAACAGAACGCATGAGCTTCTCCATTATTCCGCTAATCATAAACCGTAAAATTAAACTAATCCATCATGCGTCAAACTCATTAGTGAGTGTGCTCCACATGATTGGCCAATTGTGATAATTAAAAGGCTCATTAATGACGACCAAAACCCAGCCCATTTATACGTTCGGTTCCGAAAGCCGAAATTGATTGTGTGTTGGTGGATGCACCAAAAGCTCAACCGTAAGATGGCAACACCATATATCAACCACTTAATCTCATGGGTCAGAGGTCGCCACGTAAATATCCAATAAAACCATCACACGTGGCGAAATCTGAGCTAATCAAAAGTATCAAACCGACCTTTCACCTTAAACTCCGCGCCTTCTTCCCCCCCCTCAGAGTTGTGAAGAGATAAGCGGCGGTCCCAAATCTCGGCTTCGCACGTACGCCCCTCACACGGCACGTGCCGCCGTTGCTAACTTGGTTAAAACGACACGTGGCGGGCGTAGATACACGGTGCTATTGTTGAACACCAATTGTAGACGATGAGTTGGCACGACACGTGTCGAGCTCTCGCAAACGGTGGGCTCCTCAGGCATATTTCCCTCTTTCTCCTCTTGTCTTGAAGAGTTACACAGTCTCTCTCTCTCCCTCTCTCTCTCTTCCTATTTTTTTTTTCATTTCTTCTCAAAATCTTCTGTTTGAATTTGTTTCTGGATGGAGTTGGAGCCTACATCGAGCTGTTGTTCTACCTCGTCGTCTGAGGAGGATGCTGAGGCGGCGGCGGCGAACATGACGGAGCTGGAGGCGGCGGAGGCATTAGCGGATTTGGCGCAGCTGGCGGTAATGCGAGAGCAGGTATTCGAATCGGCGGCGAGCTGGGGAAGCAAAGGGAAACGAGTCAGGAAGCGAGTCAAGACCGAGTCTCCTCCTCCGCCTGACTCGGAAACGTTACCTACTCCGGATCTACCTGAGGTTCTCGTATCCGTCTCTTCGCTTTCCCATATATTCTTTTTCAACTGTCTTTCTCTTCGCTGTAGTATTTAGATCCAAATAATCGGATTTCGAATAGCCAGGAAGAAAATAATAGTGTAACGTTTTTTTTTTGTTATTACACTTAAATTAGGTTGAGAATATGATACAGTTTAATTTTGTTATTACGCTTATTAGTTACAAACAAATACTGATGTCATCATCTAGAAGATTTTTTTTTTATGTCTGAAGAGCTTTTTGTTGGTCGTTTAACTAGTTTAAAGTTATATCGGGAAAACAACTTAAAAGAACATGTTTTTTTTTTTGCTGGAAATAGTTAAGACATATATTTGTGTAACAGGAACGAGCAGTGAAAGAAGAAGAAGAAGATGTTGTTGTCGAACCGATTAGTAGAGAAGTAACTGAAGTTCCGGTTAAAACTGAATCGAATGGTGGTGAAACACCACCTAAACCAAATCTTGCTTCGACACTAAGGTGTAATAATAGACCAAGTGGTTGTGGCCGATCAAGGCAGAATTTAAGTGAGGTAAGATTTTTCTATAGCAAGAGGTTTTGTAGTTTTCTCTTTTTTTTTTGTTTAGTTTCTTTATTGGGAGCTTACGATTGCTGCTACTATTACTGCTCTTTAGGCTGAAAGAGAAGAGCGTAGAATCCGAAGAATTCTAGCTAACAGAGAATCCGCTAGGCAGACGATACGGCGAAGACAGGTAAGGTTCACTATCGCCCGGTTATGCTATGCTTACGTCTTTTGGACCTGTAAACATCTAGGTCTATATCTGCTTAAATACTATTGTAAAGTATATAATGTCGCATATATATATACAGGCAATGTGCGAGGAGTTGAGTAAAAAAGCAGCTGATCTAGCATATGAGAATGAGAATCTAAGAAGGGTATGTAGTATTTACATTTCTAGCTTTAGCAAATAGTGAACCCTTTGAGAGCGTTGTTATAATAAGCTAATGACATCTCTGCTGGCAGGAAAAAGATTGGGCCTTGAAAGAGTTTGAGTCTTTGGAGACTATTAACAAGCACTTGAAAGAACAGGTCAGTCTCTCACTTAATCCTATCAAACACCATATCAGTGTTAGGTACACTATATTTGCTTGCAGTGCCACATCTCATTGTGATTTCTGTTTTTTTTTTTACAGGTAGCTAAGTCAGTACAACCCGAGACAAAAGAATCTCCCAAACCATCACAAGTTGAGATGTCTACATCATCTACTACTCCCTTTTACTTCTACAACCAGAATCCATACCAGCTTTTCTGCTGGCCTCATGTTACTCACCCATCAAATCCAATGGTCTCCCCCCACGAAAGCCAAAACGGTTTTACAGCACCGTTCACCACCACTGGAGGAGTGTCTGCCAAAGCCATGACCTCGCAGGAGAATGGAAATCCTGGAGATGATAATGGGCAGAAGACTCATTTTTACGTCGTGCCATGCCCTTGGTTTCTCCCTGCTCCTCCTCCTGATCAGAGCAATGGTGTCCCCTTTGCGTTCGAAGATCAGCAAAGAGTTGTCTCTTCAAACGGGCATCACCATATCGATGATTCTTCACCAAAACCAGTTGAGGTCACAAAAACTCTTACTAGCATCAAAGAAGAGGACTCTGGTTCAACCGAGACAACAAGACCTCTGTATGATCTCAACGAATCTGCAGCTGAAGCCCTCTCAGAAGGAGATGGTGCTCCCGCCACAACGCAGCAAGGTTTTAGTTTCAAGCATGAAGATGTTTCTGACTCGGCTAACGGAGTCACCCCTGGCCACCGTGTTTTGATGTCTCTACAGGGGAAGAAGCAAGGCTCTTTGGCTGCAGCGGAAGCTAGGAAGAGAAGGAAAGAACTCACTAAGCTTAAGAACCTCCACGGCCGTCAATGTCGGATGCAAGTATGACAACATTACATTACAATATTAGATTCATCATCTTTCACCAGTTGCACCACTACTAAAAGGTAGTTACTTACTTCCCTTTGTTTTTGTCCGGGGCATTTTCCATTTGTTTCGGCTTTTTCTTTAGTAAAACACCAAAGCCAGAGAGTCATACTGATGATCCAACGAACGGAATTATTATTATTATTATTACACGCTTCCAGGATTAGTGTCGAGAGTTTTGTTTTTCACAAAAATGTTGTATCCATTGTAAGATTCTGTTTGCTTCTCAATGGAAGCTTACTGTTACGATCAGTTCGTTTTGTAGAACATGTTTTCAGGGCTTTGTTCCTTGTTTTTTTTTTACGACAGAATCAACAAGGTTTTGGAATGAATCAGTTTCCATATTATCAATTTGTGACTAAATGATTTAATAAGATAATTTAAAAGCATTGTTCTACATTTTATCTCCAGTTTTGTTTACCGACCGAACCAAACATAGCAATCTCTTGACACCTAACGATCCCAGCAGCTCCACCATAACACAACCATCTCTCGCTTCCTTTGTTCACATTCCACCGCACTCTATGCATCGCCACCATTTTAGGTGGGAGCTGTTCTACTTTCACTCCGCTGCTACTGTTGCTTCCTTCCTTTCTTCTTCCTTCTTCTTCTTCATCGCCATCTTCTTTCACACAGACCAGTGCTCCTCTGTTCTCGTCCTCCTCCACTGTGCTGCTCTTTCCCTTTTTAGCCTTTGATTTTGATGACTTCTTGTTACTTCCCTCGGGTTCAGACTCTAATCCCTGATCCTCGTCCTCTCCAAAAGCTGTAGAAATGAAAAGTAAATTAGTTCTTAATGGTCTAAAGGTGCTCAGGAGACTTGACATTTGTGGTAAAGAGTTTTTAACTCACCTGGAGCTGTGTGTCGATTAGGAGATTCGTTCAAGAGACTTTTAAGGCATCTCTGTTTTTCACCGTTCTCACTAACTGGCTTCTTCAAGTTGATTGGTACGTTAGGCACTGGACTATGCACTATAAAGTTGGAATCGTTCATTGTTAGTCGTCCACAGAGGAAGTGAGGTGTCCGGTTTCTCGAGTCTTTTTCCACCGCTTTGGCCGTAAGCTGTATAAAAAACCCCAACAAGACCGAGAATAAATCTTTACAAAATACACAAACAGAAGAGCTGCAGTGAAAAAAATTAATAAACAAACCTGGAAACGAGAAACAGACCCATCTGCAGTGCAATAAGCAGCCATGCCTGATGAAGTTAAAAACATTATGTTCAGTGGTGTGTGTTAAGCTAATATCTTACAACTGAAATTTAAGCAATTACATGAAAGGCATTCTTAAACCTGTTAGCCGTGATACTTGAATACTCCAGATGGGATAAGACGAACAGTTATAGACGCTTAACCCTTGCTGTTTTGTGTTAGGATACGGCCTTCCGGTTGCGGGAACATCATAGGCAACCTTCACAAAGCTTAGGATTCTCATTGTTCCATCGTCAAAGGCCAATAAGACACATCTACAGATAAAAATTTGATAAACCATGAGAAACTTTTAATGATTGATCTCAAATCAACTGAGTATAGAGTAACAATTAGTACTTTGGGTCTTGTAACCAATCGAGGCTGTAAATAAACCTTGGTACGGGATGCAAATCCCATAAAGGACGGTACGGATCACTACAGAAAAAAAACAAGATAAGAAGCAAGCAATGGGTTATGTATCAACACCGAAAAAAGCGATGTATGTAGCTGATATATATGAAGGTGTACCGTAAGTCCCAAAACTTGAGACCTTTATGTCCAGCAGTAGCTATTACGTTTGCACTTTCCTGATCACTGCAATTTTTTTTTTTTAAATTACTATATGCCCACTTAATCTCAAACTGAATGAAAACAAAAAACAGAGAACGAGAATTACTGATCTTTATGGGTGTGATTTCATGTCACTGACCTTTCACCAGGAGCCCATGCAACTGCCCTAATAGGAGATGTATCAGCGCTGAAGAAAAGCAAAGGTCTTGTATCTGCACCGGAATGAAAAAAGCAAATGTGAAACCAACAGAGCACTATCTCTCTAGCCACAATGTCAGAATAAACTAACTGGCATATAAGGAAAAATATGTCATGTTGTGATAATACCTTCTGAAGGTTTAGTTGTAGAAAACTTCCAGAGAGCAACCTGATGCAAATAGAACGAAACAAACAGAGCCAAAGCAATTAAGCAGTGCAATTCTTATTCCTCAATACATTTACAGATAGAAAAATAATGTAATAGTTACCGTGCCATCGTGGCAACCAGCGAGTAAGAAGTCAGGGTTCCCAGAAGTCGACCACTCAACTGTCAAAGGAATACTGTACGATAATAGATGAGCAAGAATAATAAGTTATATGCTTTATGTGCGCGAGGTTAAAAGAAAACTGGCAAATGTAAGACATGTACTAACCTCTGTGAATCACCACACTTCAAGTTTGAACATTTGAAAACGGGAGACAGTTTCACAAAACGAGGATCAGTCGCATCTTTCTTTGAAGACAAATATAGAGCTGATATCGCCTGAGGCATTGGCACATCCCACCTGCATAAAAGTTGTTCATCATTTTATGGTACATGCAGCCTAGTTGAAAACAAAGACAAGGCCGCATTGCATTGCGGAGACAGAAACTCAAAGCAAAAGGAAGAAAGAGAAGTAGCTTTGGCTTACACTTCCAGAGATCCATTCCCCAACAAGACAGCTAAATACCCCATTCTATGTTCATTAAGAGAATCATCTGAAGATGGGGGACGCCATTTCATATCCCAAGCAACTTTTCCATTGTGTGCTAGGCATAAGACTACCCTTGGAAGAGCAACGTCTTCAGAGATACCTGAGGATGCTTTTCCTGGTACGTTTCCAACAGCTTCACTATCTTCTAACAGGACAGGTTTGCATGCTTCTTCAGCACGTTGGGTTTTCTGTCTCTTTCTCCGTACGGGAAGTTTGATATTTGCATTTTCTGAAGACAACACTTGTCCTGAGCTTCCGTTGTTGGTTTTAGTTTCTGTTACTGAAGGTTCTGGAAGAGGAGTTTCGGGAACAACTGGCTCTTCAGGATACCGAACAGACAAAGCTTCAACGCATAGAACGTCACCGTCAAGCTCAACAGGAAGGTCAGAAGTGCACTTCCTCTTAGGTCTTCCTCTTGTCTTCTTGGGCTCTGTTGTCTCTACTGGATGCTTTCTGGGCCTGCCTCTCGGCTTTTTAGGTTCTCCTTTTTTATTAAGTTCAACGGATGGTTTCTTTTGAGACTTTCCTGGCTTCTTCCCTGATATATGGGCGCCATCGTTCTCGCATTTGACATTTATAACGCACCATATCTGAATAATGCCCCTGCCTGAAAGTCGAACGCCTATCTTGTGACTGTATGACTGAGGGGGATGAGTAGCCACAGCTAGAAACTGCACAACAGTAAAGACTCAGAGCAATGAAAACCTAAGATTTTTGTTTATGTAAAAGTATCAAAAGTAGAAAAAATGAAATAATCACCTCACATTTTGCCAGAGCATCTGGATTTGCATGAACTCTGGGACACCACTCCAATGCCCAAACAGAGCCTCCAACATGCATAACAAAATCCTTGCTGCAGAGGTGAATACAATCATCACATAAAAGATCATGACCAGGAAACCCTTGTTGGTTATTGAACAAGGACAAAGTATATAGGCACATAAACAAGCACTGCCCAGTGTGCTGACTAGCTAATTACCCGCTTAACTCAATCACTAAACTCAAAGTGATGCATGAGTTTTGCTAGCTAGCAGAACCAGCTGAGATTTAAATAATTACAGATCATATTAAATCTAAATTATTTACCTGAGTTCACCTAATGATGATGATTCATCGCCATCTATCTTAAGCTGCGACAATAATAATACAGAGTCAAAAGAGCATTATTGTTGAAGTAAATGGAAGGTAACGAATTAAGATTCAAAAAAAAAAAAACTTTTAGTGCAAAGATAAATACAAACCTTAGGAGCTCGTGCAGAAGAAAACTGAGGCAAAGTGTGACTGCTGACATCTTTTGGTTCACAGCCTTTTTCAGCTTCATTATAGAATCCACAACTTTTTGGTTCATAACTAAAATGCCTCCATTCCCTAAATGATATATTAGATTTTTGAGTATCAAAATCAACGAGTAGAAAACATTGTGGAAACAATTTCACAGTGATCAGGTGGTCTCTCAGATGGTTAAAGAACAGTTGGATAAAAGAGAAGGTAGAAATAACTATTTGAAACAAAACAACAAAACTATTCGTTTGATTTGTATTTCTACTCTTAAGAGTGTCATTAACACATTCATGAAACAGAAAACAGAAGTTGCAACGGATCTCAAAACACTTATACAGTACTAAAACTAATATCATATCACACATAACTGACTCTTATACTGACCTCAAGAGTGTAACAGATGATGATAGTCCGTTGAGATCAGTCTTCTCGATATCAATACCAGCTTCATTACAAAGATCACTGATCGATTCCATTGCCTTGAGATGATTTTCAACGGAATAATCAAACAATGATATGCTACATTCTTTTTCACCACTTCCTGAAGGCTCTTCTTCATTCATTGATCCCGTTTTTTTTATTTTAAAAAGAAAAATTGTTCCTCCCTAGAAGAAAATTAAGTAGTAGATATTACGAGTTAGTACGAAGGACGAATTGAAGCTTACCACGTCGATCGCCGGAGAATTCTTACAGTTGTAGATTTAAAATTAGGAAATAACAGAAACAGACAAGAGACTTAGGAGGAACAATGAAATTAGGGGAAAACTTGGAGGAACAGAACTCACCGGCGACAGGAAGAGTGTTTGCTGCGGCGAAGGCGGGGAAAAAACTCTTGGATGCTTCTTCCTCCCGTCCAGAGATCGACTCGCGGCTACTGAAATTTAGTACCTACGGAGATTAAAATTTTAATTAGGTTTGGGCCGTTAATGAGCCTCTCTATATATCCCTGTCCAAAAAGTTTTATCTGATAAATTTTACTTGAATTAGGCATACCGTAAAAAAACCAAATAACTTTTAAATTATAATCGAATTGAGATTATATTTAGTAGTGATCACTTTGTTCGATTGTATTGTATTTATCAGGGTTTTATACTACAATTTAGAAAATTAAAGTAATCGTGGTTTTATACCACAATGTTAGCTACGAATCTTTGATGGTTTAGAGATTAAGGATGAGATATGGTGCTGTTTCAGACATAAACAGGAAGGAAGTTGTCTTGAAAACACCTTTGTCATTCATCAGCTACTCTTAAGATTACATTACAGACTCTCTGACTCATCTAAAGACCCATGATCCCTGGTTCATCAGCTTACAAAAAGAGTTCATTTGATTCCTTCTCCCGGACATTTTTACTTAGATAGAAGAAGCCGAAGACCAGAAACAATAGCTCAGATAAGAAGCCAAGTAAACCACCCACGAACTAAGACAGCAAAGCGGGAGGAGACACAGCTATGATTGTCCCCAAGCCCTGTTATAACATGTCATCCAAAGATTATCAGAAATAGCGTATGACACATTGTAGCAGCTTTAAATCATAATGATATATCATGCTTCTTGGAATGGATAATAATAATCAAGAAAAATGGTTAATGCACCACCAATCCTTGAGAGAAATAAAGTATTCAAAATTTAACATCGATCAGGCAATGAATCAACCTCCATTTGATGGTATTTTAGAACATCAGTGATTTCTAGCACACATGACATGAAAGCTCATTACCAGACTCATTATCAAATATACGCACATTCCCCAAATCTTTGGACAAAGCACATTATATTAGATACGAACAAAAAACCGTTTAGTTTGATCATACTTACCCGATACTGAACACGCTCATAGGATCCAGAAGCTGCTGTGACTGTTGCTGCTGCTGCTGATGCTCTTGTTGTTGAATGTCATCTAACGGCGGCAACGACATAACTCTCGCCGAAACGGTACTATTCGACGGTGTGCCCTTCGCTTCAATGAGCCGCCACATGTACCAAGAAGCCACCGACCTGTACGGTCGCCACTTAACACAAAGCTGCTCCATCTGCGATGGCCTCGGCAACTCCTCCAAGTTAAACAGCATCTGAACACCTTTCCTAACCCCGAGATCATTAACCGGCAAAACATCCGGTCTGTGCAAAGAATTGATCATAAACATATGAACAGACCACGACCCGATTCCGTTAACCATCGTCAGCATCGTGAACAGAGACTTATCGTCCATGCTAACGATCGCGGAATCTGACAAGATCCCGTTCTGATACTTCCTGGCGAGGTCGTGGAGGTAGCTCGCCTTCCTCCGCGACACGCCGATCTGACGGAGCTGCTGAGGGTCCAGCGCTAAGACCGTCTCGGGGACGACGAGCTGCTCGCCGCCGCAGAGAGCGACGAAGCGTGTGTAGATCGAGTTCCCTGCCTTGGCGGCGAGCTGCTGGTAGAGGATGTTGCGTATCAGGGCGAGGAAGGGAGTCGGGAAGGACTCGAACGACGGCGGAGGGTAGACGTCGATCAGCTCCGCGAGGAGCGGATCCGAGCTTCGGAGGTGGTGGATCGCCGCCTCGAGCTCGCCTTCGTGCGTGAGCGGGCGGGCGTGGATCCTCGGGACGGTTACGGCGCGCGGATGCGACGGTTGTTTACCTTTCGCGGCGGATTTGCTATCCTCCGCCGCCGCGGCCTTGGCGTCTTCGTCGGCGCCGCCGTCGTGTGCGAGTTTCCGGATTTTCCGGGGACGGAGGGGGATTTTGGAAGGGGGAGACGAGACGTTGCCTAGCTCTGTGATCCGTCGGGTGTCGATGGTGGTGGAGGAGACGATATCGCCGGAGAGTGCGGTTGAATCGGCGACGGATTGCGGCGGGATTAGGGTGTGGGAATCGGGTTGAGGCGATTGTGGTTGAGATGAGGATTGTTCGCCCATGTTGAAATCAATTGATTCAGAAAGGATGAAATTAGGGTTTTTGAATTGTATCTACTTTCTCCACTTCTTCTCCGAGTGAAGAAAGCTACGTCTCTCGAGTCTGATCCGTCGTTGTATCTTTCTCTTAGGCGCGCCTTTGATGAGAGTGACCTTCACGCTCCGATAACCAATGTATATGGGTTTTTAGGTCACAAGTCAAGCCCAGATACTCATTGTTAACGAGCTTAAAGACTTTGAGCCCATGAATCCAACAACAATTATCCCACACATTACATTCGATTTTTAGTAAATTCATTTTTTGTTGTAAGATGATAATGATAACTTTATTATATATCAGTGTCATCGTTTACTAGACGTTTAAGAAATATGAGCAGCAATAAAACATAGTCCCATGAAGAGATAGCTTTCTTAAGATCAGCATATTTGTTACTTTATCATTTTCTGTGGACGAAGAAGATGAACTAAACATAGATTGCGAAGGATTTTTGTGGTGAAAATGTAGTTAGTGTTGAAGCTGAATCTGTAATTATTCACACATTTACATTTAGTTTATAGTAGATATCTATAGTTATATATGGTTTGGTAATGGTATTCATTCTTTTTCTGTAATTTTAGTTTATGTATTTTTTTTTTTGAAGAAAGTTTATGTATATTTTTGTATGCTACCGATCAACTCATTATGGAATGGAACTGGAGTTTGAAAATATCTTCGAATAAAAAATTAAAAGCATCGTCGACTATAAGATTCCAACTAAGCAGAGGTGGGGACAATGAAACAGAAAGCTTGTGTCGGGATCCGGCAACGTTAACAAGAGAACATAGGCAAATACACGTGAGAGACGATGACGAGACAACCAATGAATATAAACGAATCTACAGTTTGGGGTCAGCAAAATAGTATTTTTTATATGTGAAGTAGGGGATGAATCAGAACCTATGAATCATAACCCCAAAATAAGACGTGTTTGGTGTGATATCTACTGTCTTCTTTTGTCGTGGCCTCATAGACCACCTAATTAGAGTTCTCTCGATTTAGAACTCATTCAAAAAAAAATAAAAAAAAATTGTACCTTACAATATTATAACAACTTCGTCTCAATTATGCGAGTCTTCAAGGCAAGTATAGCACTGATGTTTATTGATTTTGGGTATATTCAAGCTTTTAGCTAAACTTTCCACTACATTTGTCACTTTTTTTGGTTTAATAAAAAAAAAAACATCTAGTGTGCTCGTAGTTGACGTATTGTCAATATGGGAAGTTTATTACATACATAAAATATCTTAAAATAGATGGTTTACCAGAACAACAAAGATAGAATTAAACACACACGCAGACAATAGTGGTATTACGATTATGATATATATTAGCTAAGGTCACCTCAACCTTCCAATATGTGGGACTAGTTTTGATAAATTTGATAAAATAAAGTACTGAATTATGAAAATTTGAAGAGCAATAGTGTTTGCGTAATCAGTTATGTGAATGAGTATCTAAAGGATAGATAAATTAAAGTATTGTTTTAGTGGTCGTATATGTGAACATGCGTCAATGATGATTCGATCAATCTTATATAAAATCCATATAAATCAAAGTGATTATTAGTATTACTAGATAAAACTTCTAGTGGATTGTATTATTTTGTTTCGACGAATCTATTACATTAAAAATGTTTTTTCAAATCAAGATTTGTTTTTATTATACGTCGACAACTAAAAAGAAAAAAAGAAGAAAAATCCCTTAGGATGATTTTGTTTCTATATCGAAATCCTATAAATGATTCAAAGAAACGGGTCTGTGAGGTCGAAAACTCAGAAACTGTCTACGTCTCTCCACGCACGCATTGGCTCACAACCTACGATAGATTTTTTACAAAAGAGAAGACATCTCCCTCCCATCATATATTCCTCCAAATCAAATTTCATAGAGATCATACGAAACCCCAGAAGAAATTTAAGCTCATTCTTTTCTTTTCTTTTTTCCATATAAAAGCCTTTTTCATTTTGCCTCTTCTACGCTTTCTTCTCTGAAGGTTACGATTGTTTCTATAAACTTAGAAAAAAAAAGATGAGTTTCAGGGATGAGACGGAAGAGGGAAGGAATGATCTTCGCAGACCATTCTTACACACGGGAAGCTGGTATCGGATGGGTTCAAGACAATCTAGCATGTTGGAATCCTCTCAAGTCATTCGAGACAGCTCCATCTCTGTCCTAGCTTGTGTTTTGATCGTTGCTCTTGGTCCTATTCAATTCGGTTTCACTGTAAGACAAACACACACACACACACACACACAAAAAATAATAATCTAAGCTTTCTTTATTTGATCAATAATGGAACAACTTATTATAATGTTGAAAGCTCTGAATTTTGTGTGTTGTTCAGTGTGGTTATTCTTCTCCAACTCAAGCTCACATTACTAAGGATCTTGGTTTAACTGTATCCGAGGTAAAAAGTTTTATAAATTCTCTGTTTTTTTCTTTTCAGAGTCTTACTATCATGTATTTGGTGTTTTAGTACTCTGTGTTTGGGTCTCTATCCAATGTGGGTGCTATGGTTGGGGCTATTGCTAGTGGTCAGATTTCTGAATACATCGGAAGAAAAGGGGTAAGAGAGTTTTTTGTTTCTTGATTTAATTCACTCATATAATATCTTCTTTCTTACTGCTGTGTGGTGTTTTTTTTCTTTGACAGTCTCTGATGATTGCTGCGATTCCCAATATTATTGGCTGGCTTTCAATATCGTTTGCCAAAGTAAGTCTTTGGGTGCTCTCTCTCAACTTTCTGATGTTGTTGTTGGCCTGTCTCTTTAACTCATTCTTCTTTTTTTTTTTTTTCTTTTTTGGGTTTAGGATACTTCTTTTCTTTACATGGGAAGATTGTTAGAAGGTTTTGGCGTGGGGATCATATCTTACACGGTAACACTAGACTCGAACGAGCTCTTTTGATTTCAGGAATGTTTATTTTCGGAACAAAAGTAATCTACAGTATATATATATTTACACAACTTTGAATCTGGATTTTTTTAGGTGCCTGTGTATATAGCCGAGATCGCTCCACAGAACATGAGAGGAGCCTTAGGTTCAGTAAACCAGGTCTGGGTCACATGTTTTTAATTATCTTCACTTTACTTTTTGTTGCATTTTATATGAGGTGATTTTCTTTTTTTAAACATTATACAATAGATGTTTTGTGTGGTTATATATAGCTTTCTGTAACAATTGGGATAATGTTGGCATATCTACTCGGCCTCTTTGTTCCATGGAGAATTCTTGCAGTTTTAGGTAACTCTCAATCATTACATGTTAACTCTCGTTACGGTCTAATCACTTTACTTGATTTTGTCTTTTTTTTTTAACTTTAGGAGTATTGCCATGTACATTATTGATACCTGGTCTGTTTTTCATCCCTGAATCTCCTCGGTGGCTGGTAACTCTTTAGATCCTTATTGCCCTATTATCGTTGAGTCTGTTGTTTTACTGATCATTTTTTTCTTATTATTGGTGTAGGCAAAGATGGGTTTAACAGATGATTTTGAAACTTCCTTGCAAGTTCTCCGTGGTTTTGATACTGATATTACCATTGAGGTTAATGAGATCAAGGTATTTGCCTAAACTGAAAACTGCTCAAACATGATTGCTGGTTTCAATATGGTAACACGGGTTCATGATGGCTAAATGTTTTTGCCAAAATACAGAGATCTGTGGCATCATCTACCAAACGTTCTGCAATTCGGTTTGTAGACCTCAAGCGCAGGAGATATTATTTCCCACTAATGGTACAGTTAGTTACTCTTTTACCTTCCGGGAGCTAACTGTGTGAGAGAAACTCACACGTGTGTTTCAGGTTGGTATAGGACTTCTTGTACTTCAACAACTGGGAGGAATTAACGGCGTCTTGTTCTATTCGAGTACAATCTTTGAATCTGCAGGTAGAGAGAGAGAGAGAGAGAGAGTCAAAAATGTTTTGTCTTTGATTCTTTGGAATGTTCCTAAGAGAAGAATAAACACATACTCTTAGTTTAATTATGCTCTGACTTTGTTCCCATTTTATTCACTTAGGGGTCTCATCGAGTAATGTAGCAACATTTGGAGTTGGTGCTGTTCAGGTAATAATATAAGGGATCCTTCAATACAGCTTTAAATCTAGGAGACATTAGTCTCAACTTTTTTAAAACAGTTCTGTTAATCGTTCTAAACCAGGTAGTGGCGACTGCTGTAGCTACATGGTTGGTGGATAAATCAGGTCGGCGACTTCTGCTCATGGTGAGGATTTACTTGAGACGTATATATATATGTATCTAACTAACTCTGTGTAAATTGCAAACAAATGATTTAGTTTTTCCTCTTAAAAATGCAGATCTCTTCTATAGGGATGACCATAAGCCTGGTGATTGTAGCAGTCGCATTTTACCTTAAGGTACTTTTTTAAACTTTTGATATTAATATTTCTTGAAATGTATGGTTTCACTTTAATCCTGAGTTTGTAATCTCTTGTTAGGAATTTGTATCACCTGAGTCGGATATGTACAACATTCTAAGCATGGTCTCTGTAGTTGGAGTTGTGGTAAGTTCTGTTGTATTTACATTCTTTTCATTGTTTTATACCCAAAAGTAACTTTCTTCTTTACATCTTTACAGACTATGGTTATTGCTTGCTCTCTAGGAATGGGACCAATTCCGTGGCTGATAATGTCTGAGGTAGTTGAATATCTGATGTTAACATCAGAACAAGTACTAATCTCTTACTAATAATTAAGTTTCTTTTTTGTTGTTGTAAAAACAGATTCTTCCTGTGAATATAAAAGGCTTAGCCGGGAGTATAGCAACTTTGGCCAACTGGTTTGTCTCCTGGTTAGTCACAATGACTGCAAATATGCTTTTAGCTTGGAGCAGTGGTGGAACGTTTACTCTCTATGCTTTGGTTTGTGGATTCACTGTGGCTTTTGTAAGTCTTTGGGTTCCTGAGACTAAAGGTAAAACTCTTGAAGAGATTCAAGCTTTGTTCAGATGATTCAAGAGACGGAGAAGAAGAAGAAGAAGAAGAAGACAAGACAGCATTCATTTTTTCATATATTTTTTTTTGGCCATTACAGAACATTCTTTTGTCCTTGTCTAAGACTTTCATTTGTGCTTTGTTCAGTGTCTTTCTTTGGGCATTGATTATATAATGTGTTTATATTGTAAAAGCATTTCATTTTGTGTGTGGTCTTTCGGATTAGCAATATAATTATATTAACTGTGTATAAGAGCTAAGTTGAGAGAGTGAGAGTGTATGCTTTGATGTTGTCTGTTAAAGAAGCTATGAGTCTTTACACCAGAGTCACCATGAGACTGATGATCTGAGCATGTTTGCCATGAAAGCATAGCTTAGTACCATAAGATATTTGTTTTGAAAACAAATGTATTCTATTTCTCACTGATAATAAAGGAATAATATACTGTTCATAGAGTTCTAGATAGCTAAAAAAACCTATCAACGTGAAAACATAAAGACCTAGACGCAAAGACACATAAGAATACCTGAGACAGGTAGGGCCGGTTTTGAAATTTTGGAGGCTGCAAACGAGTCAAGAAAAAATTCAATAATTTGGGGACTGAATTTTTTTTTTTTACAGATTTGGGGTTTATTTCCATGTAAATTTTATCAAAAATTTCGGGGGCTTAGAGACTAATGTTTCATTAGGCTTTGAGACAGGTGACTTGGAGAGAAGAGAAAACCACAGAGGAGAGTTTGTGTCACCCCGCCCGTAGCCATTCATCTCAGCCATCGCAATTTTGCTCTAAATCTTTCTTGTAGCTGCGAATGATTCATTGAAGAAGGTTCTTGCTCAATCGCTCTGAAGGGCATTAACTTATTCACCCTATAGCCTATAGGACTAATATTCTGGATACAAAAAAAGTTTTACATTAGGTTATACACCGACATGAAGATCGTAATATTAGCAAACCGAAAGGCCCAGTAAGATGTCTATTTTGTTAACTGGACATACAGACGCTTCTACTATATTAATTTAGGGTCCTAAAATTTATCTACCATTTAGAAGTTGTAATTTAAATTTGGACCTTCTCTAGAATAGTAGGTGTTTGGCTATTTAAATCTGTTTGGTTCCTTGAATATATCAACATGACTAACAACTTAATTTAAACCAACATAAATACACATTATAAATGATTTAACTAATGGGTTTTGGAAAATTATTAAAATTTTGTTGCTTTACAAATAAAGGGTCATACGATTATGTAAACCAATTTTACATTAGGCCTTATAAATATTGGGTTTTAACCAACTAACATTGTATTTGAAACTTAAAAATAAAATACTTTATAATATATCTACAAACAATATTATAATAAAAATACATTATTTTTTGTGGAATTAAAATTTATTTGATTTTTTTCGTTTTCTCAGTAACAATTAAAAGCATTGTCTAAATATTTTACCTATAAATTTTGAATCTCACACATATTAACGTTTATATATAGTATAAACTCTTTGAACTAATACTCTATAAATTATATACACTAATGTTTTTATAAATATTATAATTTTATAGTCTCAACATTGAATTTTTGGTTCAATATATTATATCGATAAATTAATAACCTCTATAAATTAAAACAATTTATAGTTTTGGTGTAGTCCCAATATTATTAATTTATAGAGGTTTCACTGTACAAGTTTTAGTTTAAAAAATGTGAATATTTTATAACCAAAAACAATATTATTCAAAAACTATATATATAAAAATTTATTGTCTTTCTTTCAATAATTTCCGCCCTTGAAAAGGGCGGGTCAGTATCTAGTTTACTGTTATTGATTGGTCAACAAATCAAGGTATGTTCTTCTCACGCATGCACATACATATTAGTGAAGTTTCAAGTTTGCAAAAAAAAAAATGATTGTGTTTGTGATTATTTTGTTTGTGCTATCTTATTATGGCAAAACTCTTTGTATAACATGCTTAGAGATTTTTTCTATAATACTTTC
The DNA here is from genome assembly GCF_000801105.2 of Raphanus sativus. Classification (NCBI taxonomy): domain Eukaryota; kingdom Viridiplantae; phylum Streptophyta; class Magnoliopsida; order Brassicales; family Brassicaceae; genus Raphanus; species Raphanus sativus. The sequence continues at coordinate 8,530,478 of NC_079511.1, read as the reverse complement.
CCTCATTCATTTGATCACTAGAGTTATTTAAAGTTCTGATAAGGCACTTGGCTCTCTGTAACGTAAAATGACTGTGTATTATCTCTTAACACTCAAAATACAAGTGATAAGCCCAATCTCTTAAGCAAATCTTAAGAAGAACCAATCACTAAAATAAAACTCTGTGTAAACGACATTCGTTCATAAATAACGGAACTAGGGATGTTATATAGGGTTGTGAGATTTAGGGCTGACCCAGCCCATTCAATAATTTAAGAACCTAACCCAAATATATTATTCATAAAATGTTTAGGGCCACTTTAGGGCTGGGCTAAGGAAATAAAGGGTTTTCACAGGGTTAACCCTATTAGATATTTTTTGTTATAGAACAATGTTTTGTTGTAGGGTCAAACCCTCAATTTTTTTTTTTTCGTTAAAATTGCTAAAAAAGTTTCTATAAAATTTCAGAAATGATTTTTTTCCGTCAAAATCACAAAAAAAAAAATATTTTGCCAAATCGGTTTTTTCGCCAAAATCGAAAAAATCAAGTTTTTCCGAAAAACCACAAAATCGAGTTTTCCCACCAAAAACCACAAAATAGAGTTTTTCCACATAAACCGTAAAACTGGTTTTTCCCGCCAAAATCGATAAATTAAGTTTTCCCACCAAAACCGAGAAACCCGAAAAATCGAGTTTTCAAGCCAAAATTGGGAAATCGAATTTTTCCGTCAAAACCGAGAAATCAAGAAATTGAGTTTTCCCGCCAAAAACGAGAAACCGGGGTTTCTTGCCAAAACCGAGAAATTAGGATTTCCCGCCAAAACCAAAAAACGAGTTATCCCGCCGAAACCGAGAAATTGAGTTTTCCCGAGAAATCAGGGTTTTTCAAGAAAACCGAGAAATCTTGTTTTTAGAGAAAACCGAAAAATCGGTTTTCCCGAGAAAAATGAGAAATCGGGGTTTCCCGCCAAAACCGAGAAATCGGGTTTTCTCGAGAAAACCGAGAAATCGGGTTTTCTCGAGAAAACCGAGAAATCGGGTTTTCCCAAGAAAACCGAGAAATCTAGTTTTCCCGAGAAACCAAGAAATTGGGGTTCCCGCCAAAACCGAGAAATCGGGTTTTCTCGAGAAAACCGAGAAATCAAGTTTTCCCGAGAAAACCGAGAAATCGAGTTTTCCGAGAAAACCGAGAAATCGGTTTTTCCGAGAAAAACGAGAAATCGGTTTTTTCCTAGAAAACCGAGAAATTGAGTTTTCCCGAGAAAACCGGAAAATCGAGGTTTCCCGCCAAAACCGGAAAATCGAGTTTTCCAACCAAAACCGAAAAATCGAGTTTTCCGCTTAAACTGGGGAATCGATTTTTTCCGTCAAAATTTAGAAATTTTTGTTTTCTGCCAAAACCGAGAAATTGAGTTTTCTCGTCAATACCACAATAATGAGTTTTCCTGCCAAAACAAAAAAAAATAAGTTTTTCCACCAAAACCTGAAAATTGAATTTTTCTGTCCAAATCAAAAAATTAAGGTTTTCTGCCAAAAACACAAAATTTTGTTTTTTTGTTGAATTTGCAAAATCTCATTTTCCGTCAAAATTCTCAAAATAGCTAAACAGTGTTAATCATGTTAATATTATTTGCTTTTGTTTTAAAAGATTTTATAAAATGGGTAACCCTAACCCAACCCCTTCATGCATAGACTATTAGGGTTAATGTTGGGTTGGGTTAGAATAGAGTTGGGTTTATATTTTATAGGGTTGGGTTGGGCTGGGTAACCCAATACAACATCCCTAAACGGAACAATGGAACAATAGACAGAGTAACATACTATAACGGAATAGAACTTGAATGGCTAAATTACATACTATAACAGGGGATTTATCACTAAAAACCCTAAAAAGAACAAGAAACGTTGACAATGTCAAAGATCAAATCTAATTTTCTTTTTCGTTAACGAAACAACCATGGAATAGTACTTAAAGAGTCTCTCAAAGTTTCTCAAAACGAAGCCTAATAACTTAAAGTTACTGGATACTTGTCAATACAATCTTCCCATGGACTGTTCTTTGAAGGTTTCACATTCCTCAAAGCTTCCCAAACCGCGCTGTTACACTTAAAACCACTCCCAAACGCAATCTGCCACACACGGTTACCTCTCCTCATCCTTCCCTTCGCCTCTATGTAAGCCAACTCATACCAAATCGAGCTCGAAGACGTGTTCCCAAACCTATGAAGAGTCATCCTCGAAGCCTCGACATGAACCGGCGAGAGCTGCAGATTCTTCTCCAACTCATCGATCACTGCTCTTCCACCAGCATGGATACAGAAATGCTCGAAAGCGAGCTTAAAATCCGGAATATACGGTTTCACCTTACCGTTAAAAAGCTTCTATTAGAGATATGTCGGGCCGGAAGATGTGTATCTTACGGACCAAGATTGTGAAGCCCGTGAAACCCATAAAGACCCTGAAGACTAAAAGGAAAGACTTGAAGAGCAAGTCAACCTCAATATATTCTTAGCATATTTCCATTACGTGTTTAGGAAAGTTAACATTATCTAGTGTCAACATTATGTTAATGTTACCACTATATATATGGATCTTGTATTCTTATATTCATCACAACACAATAATATATCTCTAATACCATGTAAAGTATAATAGAATATGGTATCAGAGCATTCGATTTTTAGGGATCAAAATTAAAGCTTCCGCATTATAAGTTTTAAGCTTTGATGATGCTTATCATCGTTGGTGTTGGCGATGCTGAAGAAGATAGTGAGAATAGTGACGATGAAGACGTTGTGACGTGGTCATGAGCCGCTAGGTTTGGTGTTTTTTTTAGTTAATAATATTATTAGGGTTTGTCTAGTACGTTAGATTGACTTCAAGTCAAATATTTTTTTTTTCTGGTTTTTTTTTTGTTTTTCTATATTGGTTTGGTTTTTGTGAGTGCAAGAGAATACGAGGTTTTCAGTAATGCTAAAGGGTTGTGGTTTCACATAGATTATTTTTGTTAGAGATTTTCTATAGTTTAGAATTTCTCAGAGTTAGTTGTTTTCCAATAGTTTGGGATTTATTGGTTATAGTTTAACCATTATGGGAGAGTTCTAGTAGAACGTTCAAGTTTTAGGTCAATTTGTTTAGTCCAAGTTACGGACTGTCCGAGATAGGACGATTGTTTTTGGAGCTGCAGTTGCGCTCACGGGATGTATTCCCATTGTCAAGACCAAAGAAGAACTGAAGTTTTCATCCCTCTTTGTCTAAGTTGAAGTTCATTCTCGAAGGAATCTACTGATTTGTTTTCCTCGATATAGTGTCCACGACATACGTGGTCTGCTTTGTGGTTGCAGATTTGCGTGTTGCATCCCACGTTTGTCGTGCGGGGGAGTATTAGAGATATGTCGGGCCGGAAGATGTGTATCTTACGGACCAAGATTGTGAAGCCCGTGAAACCCATAAAGACCCTGAAGACTAAAAGGAAAGACTTGAAGAGCAAGTCAACCTCAATATATTCTTAGCATATTTCCATTACGTGTTTAGGAAAGTTAACATTATCTAGTGTCAACATTATGTTAATGTTACCACTATATATATGGATCTTGTATTCTTATATTCATCACAACACAATAATATATCATATTCTATTATACTTTACAGCTTCTTCACAACAAGCGTCGTGAAGAAGAGAATCTGCTCGCTTATCGGCAACACAAGAGGACCCAACGTGGTGATATTGGTCTTGAGAGTCTCCCCTGCTATCGCCATCAGATCTTTCGACAAAGAAACACCCGTTCTCCCCGTACCGTCCTCTTCTTGATACACGCAGCGGAAAGCCTTGTCGTCCGCTCCGCGGTGCGTCCTGACCACGTGCGAAAGCCTGTACTTGGACCTCCTCTTGTCGCTAGACCTGTTCGAAAGCAGAACCGCGGAGCCGCCGACGCGAAACAAGCAGTTCGGTATCAACATGGCTTTGTTGTTACCGAAGTACCAGTTCTGAGTTATGTTCTCCGTGGAGACAACAACCGCGTAAGTCTTCCTATGCACCAACAACATATCTTTCGCGAGATCAACCGCGATAACCCCCGCGCTGCATCCCATCCCGCCGAGGTTATAACTCCTAATGTTCCCTCTAAGCTTATACTTGTTCACGATCATCGCAGACAACGAAGGCGTCGGGTTAAAGAGACTACAGTTAACCACCAAGATCCCAACGTCCTTGGGATTTATGCTCGTGTTCGCGAAGAGGCTATCCAAGGCACCGAACATGACCTGCTCAGCTTCTTCTCTCGCAGCGGCCATGGAGATCCTCGGCGGGACGTGATGCATCGCTTCGGGGACGTACGTGTCCTCCCCCAAGCCGGAGCGTTCGAGGATCTTGCGCTGGAACTCCAGCGCAGAGTCCTCGAAGTCTCCGGTGAGGCGAGAGTGGTCCATGAAACGGGAGAAGGGAGCTTTGAGGTGATCGGGAGGGAGGTAACAGGAGAAGTCGACGAGGTAAACGGGTCTGGGCCGGGTAGTGACGTAGACGGTTAGACCGAAGACGAGGACCGCGGAGCAGACGATGACGCTGACGAGATTGTACTGGAGGTGGAGCCAGAGGTGGCGGAGATCGTCGGGGTTGGTCTGGGAGGCTTGGACGGAGATAGCGACGGCGAGGGGGAGTAGACAGAGGGTCAGGAGGTTTGAGATCACGTAGTGGTAGCCTAGCTTCACGTACTTGAGATTCACGCTCTGGAGAAAATCGGGTAGTCTCCGGGTTTGTCGGATCTGTACTCCGACAGAACCGTCACCGCCGTTCCCGCCGAGTCGTGATTCTCCGGTACTGTCCATGGTCAAAGGTTTGAGATTTATTGAACTGACAGAAAAAAAAAGAGTTTGTTATTTTTTTGTACGGTAAGGAGCTGGTTCAGACAATGCTGTCTGAAGACTATTAAATTCAGGCTGTCTTTTCTTTTTTTAAAGGAGACAACTTTGACGAAGACCAACCAAACACACAGAGGTTTGATTTAGAGAGAAAGAAAAAAAACAAAATGTCTGAGAATAATACGAGGGTTTGTGTTAGGGAATGGAGAGGAGAAACCAAGAAGCGGAGAAATTAAAGAGAAACGGTGGTGGTAAGTGGAGGCTCCGTCCAAGGGAATCTTGAGGAAGGCACACAGTAATATAGAGACCCGAGGAACGTGAGGAGCCATGTGACCTGTTTCCTTTTTCTTTTGCTTTTTTGAGAAATCAGTATTTTTTTATTAGTAAGAAATTATATAAAATTTAGCATCTCTATCTGTAAATATACTTCTTTTTAGAAAATGTTTGCGCGTGTGCCAAAAATGAACTTTCGTAGATACGTGAACGACACCAACTTTCTAATTTTTTCTCAAGTTTTAAATGAATAAAATTCGTTAAAATACTTGTAATTTTGTGTTAAATGAGTGTTTATTTCTCTATCAGCAAGTTTTGGAAAGAGGGGAGTGCTAGTGGACTGGGAAAAATCCATTAACATTTTATGTAAATAATTTTACCACTGAGAAGAAATTGTAGAAGATTTTCAGGATCTAAAAATACTACTACTATTGTGACTTGTGTGATTGATGAAAGATTTGTCTAAAGTTGAACAGCATTGTTGACTTCGTTATCACACCTATAAACGTGGCTAACACAGTAGTAAATGCTTATCCCAATTATCATTGGAAGTTGAGATTCTCTCTCTATCACGCTTTCTCTTATTTGAAATTTACGTCTCTCATTTTATAATGTTGCTTGAATATGCCGTAATCAGCACTCTCATATTACATTGCATGAGCCCACTGAGCTCAATTACTTAAAGCCCATTGGTCTTAGTTAGTTAAAGCCCATAATTGCTAGTAATCTCACCGCTCTTTTGACACTCACCGGACTTAGCTCTGACCACTGCTCTCAGTTATTACCGAACTTACAATATTTTTTTTTTCTTTCCTTTTTCAACTTTCAACTAAACATGGAAAAAGGCCAGACATATCATTGAGGATAATATTAGTGTAAGCTCTAAGAAAAGAGTTGTAAATTTTCAGTCTCTGTCTTTACGTTTTCTGGTAAGCAATCTGAGATTTGTTGTTCCGTAGTTGTGAATCTCATTTCGACCAGATCAATAAAGTTTCTTCTTTTAGCAGCTTTCCCCCACTAACTCGAGCTCAGGGCTCTTTGAAACTCGCCTAGATCCTGCTTTAAGTCTGTGATTGAGTTTGCTTAGCTTTCCCCCAGATCCTTTTGGTTCCCGAGCTAATCAATCCCTAGTGGTGTTCTGTGGAGATCTCTGTTTTGTTCAGAGACATATGCGTTGAAAGTGGTCTTCTTCTTCTTCTTCTTCAATAATGATGGAGATTAAGAGAAAAATGGGGATTGCTCATTTCGCTCGAAGGATCAAACAGCCGCGTGGGATTTGGGTGAAGATGGCTTTCATTGTTGTTTTGGGACTCTGCTTCGTCTTCTTCTGGTCCTTCTTATCTTCCTACGCTTCTTCCTTCAATGTTCAGAGAGAAAGCTTCGACGACATTGCTGAGCCAGTGTCCTCTCGCACTAACCCAGCTCATACTGAATCTAGCAAATCACATGAGAAGAGCAAAGTTGAGACTGGTTCGAAATCAAAAGAGGGGAGACACCACGTTGGTGGTGGGTCTGTTCATAAACACGAAGCCAAGAAAAAGAAAGAGCATGTTGTTGTTGTGTCTCATCCACATAAGAAGAAGGATTTGCCTAAGCCTGTGGTGGTAGTAGAAGAAGAAGCTGTGGTCAAGGAGGTTCAAGAACAAGTAGAAGCAGAAACTGAGGAGTCTGAGTCTAATAAGGAAGATGGAGAGGAAGGAACCGAGTCGGATGGCAATGAAGGAGAGTCCGATGGAAATGGAGACGAGTCAAGTGCATCGGTGGATGAAGAAGTGGAAGAAAAGAAGGAAGAAGTAAAGAGGAAGAGGAAAGGTCCAGTGTTTGATCCTAAAGCTGAGTATAGCTGGAGACTGTGTAACACTAGGAGCAAGCATAATTACATGCCGTGTATTGATAACGACGGGTTAATAGGGAGGCTTCAGAGTTACAGACATAGAGAGAGGAGTTGTCCTAAGAAGCCTGTGATGTGTCTTGTTCCTCTACCGCATGATGGCTATGATCCTCCTGTTCCCTGGCCTGAAAGCAAATCTAAGGTTTAAGATTGTTGATCTTCTTTTACTTTGCTTTTAAGTTAGTTTTGATCTCATGCTTCTCTCTGTTCACATCAGATATTGTATAAGAACGTGGCGCATCCGAAGCTGGCTGGGTATATAAAGAAGCATAACTGGGTGAATGAGTCCGGTGAATACCTAACTTTCCCACAGAACAAGACTGCCTTCAGCGGAAACGTTCTTCAGTACCTTGAATTCATTCAAGAGGTGAGTATCATTTGTTTAGAGGCAAGCTTTGTGTAAGAGAAGTGTTTGAAAACATGAATTGGTGTTTTGATAGATGGTACCAGATATTGAATGGGGGAAGAACGTTCGTATAGTGTTGGACATTGGATGTTCAGAGTCAAGTTTTGTAGCTGCACTGCTGGATAAGGATGTTTTGACAGTATCTCTAGGCTTAAAAGACGATCTAGTCGACTTAGCACAGGTCTCTCTTGAGCGTGGGTTTCCTACTTTCGTCAGTGCTTTGGCAAGCAGAAGGCTTCCTTTCCCTAGTGGAGTCTTTGATACCATTCATTGTTCTGCTTGCAGAGTTCACTGGCATTCTCATGGTAAGTGTGTTCTATTAGAGTGTCATGATGAGTTCTTCTGAGTCATCATAATTTTTTTTTAATCTCAGGTGGTAAACTTCTTCTGGAGATGAACAGGATTTTAAGACCTAATGGTTACTTCATATTGTCAAGTAATAATGAAAAGATTGAGGATGATGAAGCGATGACAGCATTGACAGCTTCTATTTGTTGGAACATTCTTGCACACAAAACCGAAGAAGCAAGTGAAATGGGAGTGAGGATATATCAGAAACCAGAATCAAATGATATTTATGGATTGAGAAGGAGGAAGAATCCACCTCTTTGCAAGGAAAACGAGAACCCAGACGCAGCTTGGTAAGTATATATTATATAGTTTTTTATCTTTTCTTTCAATGAACTTGTTTGGTGAGTCTGCTGAGCTTTTTGTGGATAGGTATGTGCCGATGAAAACCTGTTTATATGAGATACCGTCAGCTATAGAGCAGCATGGAGCAGAGTGGCCTGAAGAATGGCAAAGAGACTCGAAACATACCCTGAGTGGTTAACCAACAAAGATAAAGCCGTTGGAGATACAGATCACTGGAAAGCTATGGTTAACAAATCTTACCTCACTGGACTAGGAATCGACTGGTTACATATCCGGAATGTGATGGACATGACAGCAATCTATGGCGGGTATGGGGGGGGGGGGGGGGGGGGGGAAAAGGATAAAATCTTTCTTTACATTTGGTGATTCTTTTCTAACTGGTTTTCATTTTCTTACAACAGGTTTGCGGCGTCATTGGTGAATCAGAGCGTGTGGGTGATGAATGTAGTGCCGGTTCATTCTCCAGATACGCTTCCTTTCATATACGAGAGGGGTCTCATCGGTATATACCATGATTGGTGTGAACCATTTGGAACATATCCAAGATCTTATGACCTTCTCCATGCCGATCATCTCTTCTCACGCCTCAAGAACAGGTATATTAAAGTTAGTAGTGATCGTTTGAATCTAAAAATTGCTTGTCAAATGAGAGATCTACATTTTTGTTGTTGTTAACAGGTGTAAGCAACCGGCTTCGATCGTGGTGGAGATGGATAGATTGACAAGGCCGGAGGTTGGGTGGTGGTACGTGACAAAGTGGAGATATTAGAACCACTGGAAGAGATTTTGAGAAGCTTGCATTGGGAGATACGTATGACTTATGCTCAAGACAAGGAAGGAATGTTGTGTGCTCAGAAGACATTGTGGCGTCCATGATTCTTTTTTTACTTTTGTTACTGTTACTATATATCTATCAGAGGTTACTAGACTGTTGAGTTACATACATGTATACATGTTCATCTAAACAATTTAGTGATTAAGTTTAAACTTAGAGGACTCAAATGCAATTTATATTATTACTAAGGTAAGGTCGGTCGTTAGAAGTAACTCTGATAAGATTGCTAGGTCAGAAGAACACATCATCTTCATCACTGTTTCTGATATTTTTGCTCTTCCTTTTTATCCCCGTAGACTTTTCTATATTTTACCGACATTTAATGGATGTTTTCTCTTCAGACAAGGACATACTTAAAAACTATATCAGCTCAAGTGGGCCCATCTTAATCCTCGGACACGCGCTGCGTTCCCATTAGATAGACAAGAAAAGCTGTGATCTTAGTTGTGGTGGTGGGGTTTACACAAGTATAATCTTGGCCATAAACAAATATTTCCCTCCGATATCTTTTAATCTTTTGTTTCTTTTAGACGTTGACAAGAAGGTTAATATTGTGTACACCACGAGTTTAGACAAGTCAGGATTTGTGGATAGAGTTTCTTCTTTGGTGAGTTTTGTTTTCTCTTTAAATAATTGAAATATTTATTTCTTTTCAGTCTCTTGGGATCTACTACATAGTTTTGAGAAGCTTCTAGTGTTGGCAAAGGTAGTTACTTTGTTCTTGAAGGAGTACACTTTCAATTTCAGAGCTTCTTGAAACTTTAACGTTTGTGATTCAACAACTTATAGCAGCTCTATTGTTTATGTTGTGACTGTGTGTTGCATGATGGGAATATTCTTTCCTTATTCTCTTTTTTTTTCATGTCCTAACGATAAGTCTTTCTGTTCCTCAAAACCAGGTCTCTGCTTTTGCATCGGAACTAAAGCTTACACACAAGTGCTTTCACTTTTCTGATTAGATTTTTTTGGAGTGAATTTTTAACCTTGGGTTTTACATACTCGTTGATCCTCTTCCTCTGTGTCATGGAGGAGACTTGTGAGACACTCAACAAAAGTGAAGCCTTTGACATATCTAGATATCATAACTATAACCAGCACAGCCCCATAATCTCCTCCCCCTGGTTGGATCTGAGAGTGTTCTACGTCAGGATAAGTAATTTCAAGGTGGAAGATTCAACCCCTGAGGTACTCACCATCAACCACATTCCTCTGGATCCAGACACGCTTCTGGAGATAAACGGTGTTAGGATGAGCATGTACTCAGAAGGGTGTTCTTCACAGCTCAGGAGGGATCGTGTTGATAAGAAATCTGAAGAAGCTACTTATGTTAGCACAGACAGTATCAGGTTAAATGGTAGCGTAAAGTTTGAGGTTTATGACAAGAAGGAGCTAGTCTTGTCTGGAACTCTTGAGATGTCTGATAGAAATGAGTCGAAGAAGCAGTGGAACATGACTTGTGAAGCTGAGATCACTGCAGGGTCTGATTTCCTAAAGGAGAAGAACAAGACTGGTCAAGATTTATTGTCCCCGTTGCCAACTATTGAGGTCTATGTCACTGGCTGCTTCTCAGGAACACCCATCATCTTAACCAAGACTCTGCAGCTTGGTTTGAGAAAGAAGCAAAGTAGAAGAATGGCCTTGGATTCAATTCCAGAGTATGAAACTGCAGAAGAGCCTCAGAAAGACACATCATCTGAGCTTGATCTTCAGGTAACTTTCAAGTTATTATCTGAGTTTGTTCTTGAATGTCTCAAGATATAGCATATGTCTTCTCATCGCCTCACAATTATTTCTTGGACATTTTTTTTTTATTTGGGTTTAACTTACTGATTACCATCTCTGATGAAAACTTAAAATCTTTTTGATCGGATCTCTTTTCCCTACTAAATACATGTTTGTTGGTAGTCACAAGAAGATAAAAATTGTTAAAAGAATTGAAGTGGACCAGTCTCTCCGGCTGGTGAATGTGGACATGTGGCTAGATACAGTTTACAATTTAAGGAGACAAATAAAAATCTCCCATATGCCTCTTGTTATGTTGAAGCTCTTATCCTTTTGTCTGCTGCTTCTATGACCCAAACCCAATGGTGGTTCCCACCCGCAATCCCCCAATATATGCCATCTTTGTAATGTTTTAAAAAGTCTGTCAAATACTTTGAATCATTGCAGTGTTATAAGAGTGCTTCCACTTCAACATTCACTATTACTGGTAGAAACTAGAGTCATATAGTAAATACATAGTAGGAGTTACTGCATAGATGGGCAGTATGAGAAGTACCTGTCCTTCAAATTATGATTCTTTCTGTGGTCGGTGTCTTTACGTTATCATTCTTTTTCTTTTGTGTGTAGGCAACAGAGTACGCAAATTATAAAGAGGAATATGAAGGAGACATGTACTGGAGAAATGAGTGCTTAGATGGAGAGATGTCATGGTTCAATGCAGGTGTAAGGGTTGGTGTTGGGATTGGACTTGGGGTCTGTGTTGGTCTTGGCATTGGTGTGGGCCTTCTCGTACGTACTTATCAATCAACTACCAGAAACTTCAGAAGGAGGCTTCTGTAGTTTAAATTATATATATATACATTTGCAAATTTTTACCTTGAATTTTTGAAAGAATCATTTTTAATTGTTTGTATTTTGGGTGTGATTGTGAATCAGAGACTTTAGTGTGGGATTGTTGGTACCTGTGTTGTTGTAAATAAGTGATGAAGAGTAAAAGTAACTTTTATATTCAGAAGTTGGCTGATGCGGATAACTTTTATATAGGTCTACACTCTACAACTCCTAATTCACTTACTTTTGGCTTCAATGCCTTTGAATAGCTTGTATTTGCATGTGATGTGAAATCAAACACTTGTGAATGAAAGCTTGCAAACGAGCTCTATGGCTTAGATGCCTTTGAATATTTAATTGTATACTTATGATTCATGTACACACGTCGAAATTTTGTGCAGTCTCTTACTGTAGTCCCAAAATATGATAACTAAATCAAAGATCATACAAACTACAAAGTAGTTAATTATGTTAAAGTCAATTATAAGTATACATCACTGGATTATTGTATTGGGTATTATAATGTTCTTAGAATTCCTTTACACACAATGAAAGCAAGTTCAATTTATCTACAGAGGACAATTTTCCCATTAGACTTTATTAGAGTGGTGGAGTTGAGCAATCATTTTCCTGCCTTAGTTTTATCATCAAAATATGCTGAATAATTAAGTTTTGGTCAAACCCAAAAATGACTTGTGATTAATTAGTGAATTAGTTTATTTGTATATTTGCTAATAAGACTTACAAAATGTATTAAGTAAACGAGATGATAATTAGAAATATTTAGAACTAAATATGGTTGCTTGCGGCATCTAATCTAATTGTAATTAAAACAACTTAGGGTTGACTATTGACGTTAAGCTATTAGAAATTCGCCACTGGTTGATACTAAACAAGCAATGGGAGTTGTTGCATAGAAGCTTGTATGAGAAGTAACTAGCAACGCTGATCTTTGAAAGTATGATTCTTTTGTACTGTTGGTGTCCTTCGAAGTATCATTCTTTTTATCTACAGACAGCAGAATACGCGAATTACAAAGAGGAATATGAGGGAGATATGTATTGGAGAAGTGAGTGCTTAGATGGAGAGATGTCATGGTTCAATGCAGGTGTACGTAAGAGTTGGTGTTGGAATTGGACTTGGTGCATGTGTTGGTATTGGGATTGGTGTCGGTCTTCTCGTAAGTACTTAGAGCATCTCCAAAAAACACTCTATAACTTCATATTTAAAGTTTTTTGTTCTCCAAAAAAAACTTTAAAACTTCAAATTTGAAGTTTTTAGTAGTGAAACTTCAAATATAGAGTATCACTACTCAAAACTTCAAATTTGAAGTTTCACATTTTTATTTGCATTTTGGTCCTTAATTACAATTACATATTACATTTTATGATTTTTTTAGATATTTTGTTGTTTATCACTTTAATCTTTAAAAAATCATATCATATAATTTTCATTTTTTTTTATAAATTTTAGTTTTACACATAAAACTACATATAAAATTTAAAATAAAAAGTTTTAAGGTTTAAGAACATCTTTAGACTTCAAATATGAAGTTTAAAAACATTTTTAAACTTCAAATATGAAGTTTTTCAAGCTTCAAAATATAGTGTTTTTTCTTGTAGTTTAATATTTAGTTATATATTTATATTTATAATTTATATATTTACTGTAACATTTTATTAATTAATATTAATGTGATATATTTATATATGTGCTAGTTATTTATAAGTTTTATGGATTTATATTAATTATAACAAATATAGGGATCATAGTGTAAAATATAAATAATTTTAAAGTTAGGTTTGAAGTTTTTCTTTTGGAGAAATATACATTAAAACTTCAAATTTAGAGTTTTGTAAACTCTAAAATAGAGAGTGTTTTTGGAGATGCTCTTATCAATCAACTACCAGAAACCTCAGGAGGAGGCTTCTCTAGTTTAAATAAAATAAATTGAAGTATAGAAATATCCTCTCTTTTTTTATATAGCCGTAGTATTTTGGGTGTGATGTGAAATAAACACTTTCATGTGGGTTTGTTGGCATCTTATTTCCTGTAAATAAATGAGTGAGAGAGTTAGCTTTTGTATTCAGAACTTGGCTGATGAGAAAACTAACTTGTAAACTAGATAAGATAATTTGGTTCAAATATAAGAATATAGTCAATTATGCTAATTTCTTTTTCTCTTACTTTGTCACATCCAACCTTTTTTCTTTCACCTCCTTTGTTCTTAATACTTGTATTGTATTAGCTTTGTCTATCTTTTCCACATTTATCATCCTTTTTTATACAGAAGACGAATCGATCACTCTTCTATCGTTGTCTCTAGGTAAGACTTCAAATTAAAAAAAGGTATTAGGACTAAGAGATAATGTAATTTTGGGGATATAGTTATAACATAAGAGTTGACTATTGACCTGACCTTTAAGAATTCGCAACTGGTTGAATTATACTTTTCAGATGGTAACTGTTTCGGTGTTTCCCACACAACACCAGCAAACTTGTCCTGTGATATCTCCCAAGTTCTTGTGAAAATATATATATGTTAACTTGTAACCTGTGTTGCAAGTAACCGTAACATTCCTGTGAGTCCGTTTGCAAGAAAAAATTATTGTCTAGCAAGAGAAGCAACATCATGAGGTGCAATAACAATTACTCCACGTTGTTTCTTCTCTCTCTTATGCTTATGCTTCTCCTTGCTTCTAATGTTGTCACTCTTTCAAGCTCGTGCCAAACCGAATCATGTGGAAGTATAAAGATCCCATACCCTTTTGGAATCCAAGAAGGTTGCTACATCAACGAATGGTACAAAATCGAATGCAGAAACGACACTCTTCCCTTCCTTTTCAAGATGGGACTAGAAGTTGTGAATATATCTCTTCCGCTTGAGACAGAGAGTATTTATTCTTTCATTTCATACAGTCCCAGTTCATACGGGTCAATCCGTATCAAAAGCCCGATAACCTCCGTTGGATGTTCCAGAGACGGAAAAGATTCAGATTCGGTTTTGAATTTGACGGATAGTCCTTTTTTCTTCGAGGCTGGAAACAGCCTTGTAGCTGTTGGTTGCAACGGCAAAGCATCGTTGACCAACATTGAACCGATCAAAGTGGGATGCGAGTTGAATTGCACTGCAAGAAAAGAGAGGCCACCTAGCAAAAGCATCCCTTTCTTCGACGATGACTGGTGTTCTAGCAATCCGGTTTGTACAAAGAACAAAAGAGAAGAAGAAAGAAGATGTGATGGTAATGGTTGCTGCGAGGAAACTGTAGAAGGTTTTCAGGATCAACGGGTGATAGGTGTCGGTATAGAGAGCTTTGATCAAGGAAACTCGACACTCGGAAAATGCAGAGTCGCTTTCTTAACAGATGAAGTGTACATGCTATCGAATGCAACGAGGCCAGAAAGTTTTTTCTCTAAGGGGTATGCTACAGTAAGGATGGGATGGATCATTCAGACGAATAATCTTTCTTACATAAAATCTTTGGGCTGCAAAACCGCAAAAGAGTACGAGAGTGTTTCATTTTATAAAGTTCGCGAAGTGACCTGCATATGCAACAGTATCGCCACTTCTGGGACCAATTATGCAAACTGTGGATGCAACCAAGGTTACAGAGGCAACCCCTACCTCTTAAACGGATGCAAAGGTCAGTAAAATTGTATAAAAAGATTCTCTCTTTTTCTTGTGCGTTAGGATTACAAAATCTTTAACGTTTGGTGACTTCAGTGTAATACATAGAACAAATTCAAAAATCACCTTTCATATCCATTTCCAGATATTAATGAGTGCCAAGTACGGGATCCTAATAGAAATGAAAGGCGCATGTACTGCAGAGATAGTGACACTTGCGTAAATATGCCTGGAACTTTTAATTGCGTGGGAGATAAGACTGGAGCAATAATGATAGGTAAGTCACTAAATTTATCTTCAGATTAGTTTAACATGATAAAGATACTCTCCTAGATTCAAACATGTGATGATCATCATGTGCTATTTTCAGGAGTAGGTTCAGGTTTTGGCGTTTTAGTCCTAGTAGGTGGAATTTGGTTGTTGAGAAAATTTCTTAAGAAGAGAAAGATAACTCGAAGGAAACGAATGTTCTTCAAACGTAACGGGGGACTATTATTACAACAACAATTACAAACAAGAGATGGCAACGTCGAGAAGACAAGAATATTCACCTCAAGAGAGCTTGAAAAAGCCACTGAAAACTTCAGCGACAACAGGATACTTGGACAGGGTGGTCAAGGCACCGTGTACAAAGGAATGCTGGTGGATGGTAGAACGGTTGCGGTCAAGAAATCCAAAGTTGTAGATGAAGATAAACTAGAGGAGTTCATCAACGAGGTCGTCATTCTAACCCAGGTCAACCATAGACATGTCGTCAAGCTCATGGGTTGTTGTCTGGAGACGGAAGTTCCTGTTCTGGTTTATGAGTTTATCCCCAATGGTAACCTTTTTCAACATATCCATGAAGAATCTGATGATTACAGCATGATATGGGGCGTGCGTCTACGCATTGCTGTAGATATCGCAGGAGCTCTTTCCTATTTGCACTCTGCTGCGTGCTCTCCTATTTATCATCGAGATGTCAAGTCAACAAACATATTATTGGACGAGAAATATCGAGCCAAAGTGTCGGACTTCGGTACTTCAAGAACAGTAACTGTGGATCATACTCACTGGACCACAGTTATCTCAGGGACGGTCGGATATGTGGATCCAGAGTACTACGGATCTAGCCAATATACTGATAAAAGTGATGTTTATAGCTTTGGTGTCATCCTTGTTGAGCTAATCACAGGGGAGAAGCCTGTGATAACCCTACCGGACTCCCAAGAAATAAGAGGCTTGGCGGATCATTTCAGAGCTGCCATGAAAGAGAACAAATTCTTTGATATTATAGATGCTCGAATAAAAGATGCGTGCAAACCGGAACAAGTAATGGCAGTGGCAAATCTAGCGAGGAAATGTTTGAACTCCAAGGGGAAGAAACGGCCATATATGAGAGAAGTGTTTGCCCAATTGGAGAAAATATGTTCATCTCCAGAGGATCCACTGGTAAAGATTGAAACTGACAAGGATGATGATGAAGAGGAAGAAGGAATGAATATGATAGAGATTGCTGATTCGTGGACCACTGGCGTTACTGCTCCAGCATTCATTATTGTCCCTTCGCCTTCCTCGTCAGATGTTAAACCATTGTTTCCTCGTCCCACATGGTAAACTATAAGAAAATCTGGTAATGGTGAATAAAATTAATTGATGGTGTTTTCAAAGATTGGTGTGAAAATTGTGGGTACTTGTTATTCATTGCTACCAAACTAAATTTGTGCTGTGTTCTGCAAATGATTTTCGATCTTGTATAATATTTTGTACTTGTAGTATATCTATAGTTTAAGCCTTTATAGCCTTCTCGATTGTATTAATCTTATTATATAAGGTTTAAGATGATTAAGCTCGAGAGTCTTCGGTATAAGACTAAAACCTTCCCTCACACGCAGTCGTTTGTTTGAAATAAGAAACGATTTGGGTAAGAAGAAAAGTGAATACAGAGATAGAAAGTCGAAACAGTACCAAGTTTAAGTTCATGCTCGACTTAAAAAAACTAGAATCAGTATGTTCTTACAGACAATACTATCCACTAGGGGTGGGCGTTCGGGTACCCGTTCGGGTTCGGATCGGATATTTCAAATTTTCGGGTATTTCGGTATAGGAGTATAATACCCGTTCGGGTATTTCTTTACTTCGGATCGGGTTCTGGTATTTTTAATTCGGGTTCTGGTATTTCGGTTCGGGTTTTCGGATATTTAGATTTTGGAAAGAAATATTAAATTTTTCATTTCTCAAGTTTTTTGTATTTAAAAATATATAAATTTCAGTTAACTGATTTTTTTATTTTCTAATAATTGAATGATTAATAAATTTAAAGATAACATTTTACAAATAAAAGATAATATATTGATTATTATTTTTAAATTTTAGATTTAACTTTTGTTAATGCATGAAATAAAAATTTTGAGATGCATTTTAAGTGAGTAAAAATTCACCTTTTTCTAATTATATGTAAATTATCTAATTTTGAACTATGTGCATAATAAAAATAAACATTTTGAATAAAATTAAAGAAGTAAACTATGAATATAGACCTAAGTATACATATGTTCGGTTATCTTCGGATATCCATTCGGATTCGGGTATTATCCGTTCGGGTTCGGATATCCAATATCTCCTGTTTCAATACCCGTTCGGGTATTTTGCTACTTCAGTTCGGTTTCGGTTCAGGTTTTTCGGTCGAATTCGGATACGGGTTCGGGTACGGATAAAATGCCCACCGCTACTGTATCCAGTATCTCATAACTCACTCATTGCACAAGCACCCGCTGTAGTCGCCTCAAGTGAGTAGTCCAAAGTTTACCTATGTTCAACTTCCTCTTATGTTGAAACAGAGATCTCACCAAGCACTCAGCTCAGTGGGCTTAAGCTGGGGCTTGGACTTTATCACATAAACATCAAATTTATTTGTTGATGTTGAATTGTTGCTGCTTAGTGGCTATAGGACTTGGTCATATGACATGAAACTTTCTTCTTCTTCCAGAACTATACGACATTTCTAAATTATTTATACATTTTGTTGTGATGATTAGGCAACTACACATCTTTCAAACACGACGGCGTTGACTATTGACCTTGACGTATCAGAAACGCTCCTCTAGTCAATTTATATTTTCGGACGAAAATTGTTTACAGCACACCTACACTTTTCGTATGATATTTCCTGTGACGGGAAAGTCACAATGTCGGTTCTTTACTAGTTTTCCATATTTCTAAGTTTTTATTTTCTAAATTCTTATGTTAATTTTCCTTTTAATTATAAGTTTATGTTTTTCCTTTTTCATAGTTAAACCTCCTCTTGGTTTGCTATATATATGTAGCTTAAGGGCACTTTTATATTCATACAATCAATCAATAAAGCTTTCTTAAAACCTATTGCTTATCTCTCAAGTTACTTGCTAAGTTCATACAAAGAACTTCGCATCATACGAACTCTGGTTTTCGAGTTGATCCTTCTACCTCAGTGATCATCTCCTACACCTTTGTTTACCCGTTCTTCGAATCCATAGTAGGATTCCTAGTTTGGGATTTATCTATCCGGAATTCCCGTCTCATTTCCCTAAGAACAACTCCATTGGTAAACCCCTTAAGTGTGATTCTTAGCATTTTGTTTTAATTATTTTAATTAATTTTGAAAAGTTAAGAACTTTCAATTTTTTGGGTGTCCATTGGTAAACTCCCAAAAAATATATTTACACTGTTTGAGTATGAAAGATTGATATATTACATGAGAGCAAACCAGCACAAAATCATCGGTTCTTTCAACATGAAGACTATACTGAACATAACTAAATTGCTATCCAGTGGCTTGTAGAAAGATAAAAGCAAGAGATTCATACATGTGAGTTTGTGTCATCAACAAAACCACGCTGAGTCGCGGTCCAGAAGTCAAACTCCTCGTGATGCTGTCCCCAACGAGTTATGCAAACTCGCTGCTCCAATATGGTTGCCCCTTGAAGTTAAAATCAAAGAACCGAGTGATTCGATTCTGAAGACGGCAGTTTCCTGAGAGTAAGGATCCTTGAACATCACATACGCAGTGCACGCTTGCTCACCCGACCTTATCTCGTTAACAACATAACAGAGTTTTTATCTTCTGAATCAATGCAGAGAAAAAGGAATATGATATCAAATTTAATGGAAGTAAAACTCACCTGACAATATCAATATATTCGATTGCACCAGAGAAGGAGAAGAAGTCGATGAGATCTTTCTCAGTAACGGCTGGAGATAGCCCAGTGACTTCCACACCATATCCATTTTCATGATCCATCTTGTTCAGTTAGCTAATTCAACCCAAATAATCAAATTAGTATCCTGCAAAGCATAGCAACTTCGTCTCTTAGAAAACAAAAGCCCTAATTGTTTCAGCTTAATTAGACTTCGATAGACTGTTTATCTACAGTTCGTGATCAAGCTTACGAAACTAGACGAAATCAAAACTCATGAATACTACTACTACGCAAATCATATTTTCGATTTCTACAGCATAACGATTTAGCTTTACATGATTCGTTTCTGGAACACGATTCCAAGCCAAACTCGTTGAAGTTGGCATCAAGAACATCAGATAGTTGATTTTGATGTATTCTAACTATAGATCAAGAGAAGAACTTTCGAGAGAAGTCGAAGGATCAAAGTTACCTGCTGTTGACCAATTCGCACTCAGAGAAGCTTGAAAGAAAGACGACAGCGATGGACTGATGAGTGAAGAGAGGCTACACAGGGAATAAGATATGGAAAGATCAAGTAACGAGGAGAGGCCGATCTCCAGGAAACCGCAGCGCCGATCCACACCGGGAACCATCGTCCGCTGCGATTGAGAAGTAGGAAACATACGCAATTTGAGCAGAAGATACGACGATGTCGTTAAGCAAGGCTAGGGAAAATAGCCTTCATTTGGACGTGCCACGTCATTAAAGACTCACCCCTAAAAATCATTAATTAAGAGGCACCTCTTATCATTCAAGTTAATTATATTATTTTTTTAATCAAAACATGGTAAGAGGTTGGGCTATAATTTTAAACCCTTTAAAAGCCAGCGATGGAGATGGTCTAAGTTCTTACAAAACATCTCATGTTCCTTTCTAGCCTGTGCTGCAAGTAACCTTGTGAGTCTGGCTATACTTGTTTAACAAGGAACTAGTTATGTCCAGCAAGAGAAGCAACACCATGAGGTGCGGCACCAGTTCCTCCTTTTCGATTCTTCTCTCTCCCCTTCTTGTGCTCATCCTTGCTTCAAATGTTTTCTCCCTTTCGAGCTCGTGTCAACCCGAATCATGTAGAAATATAAAGATCCCATACCCTTTTGGAATCCAAGAAGGTTGTTACCTCAACGAATGGTACAAGATCGAATGCAAAAACGCTACTTCCCCATTCCTTTCCAAGATGCGCGTGGAAGTTGTGTATATCTCTCTTCCTGATGACGGAGCTGTTACTTACAATAGTCGCAGGTCTTATGGATCGGTTCGAGTCAAAATCCCGATAATATCTGTTGGATGTTCCAGAGATGGAAGAAAAGAGTCAGGATCGGTTTTGAATTTGACGGGTAGCCCTTTTTCATTGGGAATGGAAATAGCCTCGTAGCTGTTGGTTGCAACAGCAAGGCGTCGTTGACTAACATCGAGCCAAGCATGGTGGGATGTGAGTTAAGTTGCACTTCAAACAAAGAGACGTCCCATTTTTCGACAAATCCAGGTGTTCTAGCAATGCGTTGCCTTATGCTAACACTCAAGATTGTATTAATAACGTAGGGGAATATGAAAGAAGCTGTGATGGCAATGGATGCTGCCGTGCAAGTCTACCAGATGATACTGATGCTCACCAGGTGATCGGCCTCAGGTTAGAGAGCTTTGATGATGATGATGGAAACTCGACAAACCGAAAATGTAGAGTCGCTTTCCTAACAGATGAAGTCTACATGTCATCAAATGTAACAGAGCCGGAAATTTTTTTTGCTAAAGAGTATGCTACAGTTAGCATAGGATGGGTCATTCAAACAAAGAACCTTCCATTCTTAGACTCCTTGAGCTGCAAAAACTCAAAAGAGTACAGAAGCTTAGAATATAGATATCAATCCAGAATAAGTTGTGTATGCAACAATATAACCATTTCTGGGACCAACTATGCAAACTGTGGATGCAACCAAGGTTATACAGGCAACCCCTATCTGTCCAACGGATGTGAAGGTTAGTACATTAATTGTTTTAAAACGTATATATTTCTGTGTGGTGTAAACATCTTGTTAGGCTTACAGATCTTCCATGTCTCCATCTTGTTAGGATTACATGTCAAAGAACTTATTATAAACAACACATAGCTAATTAAAAATTCCACAATCTATAAATATTAATTTTTCAGATGTTAATGAATGCCTCCATCAACGCAGCCCTGATGGAATTGGCGGGTACTGTGCAAACAGTGGAACTTGCGTAAATGTGCCTGGAAGTTATGATTGCGTGGGCGATAAGACTGGAACAATAATGATAGGTAAGTCAATCTTCAGAATCATATCACAATCTCATAAAGTGCAAACATGTGATGATCATCAACACAATATTCTCTCTTGTGTCGTTTTCAGGAGTAGGCGCAAGTTTTGGTACGTTACTCCTAGTAGGTGGAATCTGGTTTTTGCGAAAGTTTCTTAAAAAGAGAAAGATGAGACAGAGGAAAAAAAAGTTCTTCAAACGTAATGGGGGACTATTGTTGCAACAACAACTCAATACAACTAAAGGCAGCATAGAGAAGACGAGAATATTCACCTCAAAAGAGCTTGAAAAAGCCACTGAAAACTTCAGTGAGGACAGGATACTTGGCCAGGGTGGTCAAGGCACTGTTTACAAGGGAATGCTTGTCGATGGTAAAACCGTTGCTGTCAAGAAATCTAAAGCCGTAGATGAAGACAAACTAGAGGAGTTCATCAACGAGGTCGTCATTCTCTCACAGGTCAACCATAGACATGTCGTCAAGCTCATGGGATGTTGTCTGGAGACGGAAGTTCCTGTTCTGGTTTACGAGTTTATCCCCAATGGCAACCTTTTCCAACACATACATGAAGAATCTGATGATTACACAATGATATGGGGCGTGCGTCTGCGCGTTGCTGTAGATATCGCAGGTGCTCTTTCCTATCTGCACTCTGCTGCGAGTTCTCCAATCTATCACAGAGATGTCAAGTCAACAAACATATTACTAGACGAGAAATGTCGAGCCAAGGTGTCGGATTTTGGTACTTCAAGGACGGTAACAGTGGATCATACTCACTGGACGACCGTTATCTCAGGGACAGTGGGATATGTGGATCCAGAGTACTATGGATCTAGCCAATATACCGATAAGAGTGATGTTTATAGTTTTGGTGTCATCCTTGCTGAGCTAATCACAGGTGAGAAGCCTGTACTGACCCTACCGGATTCTCAGGAAATAAGAGGTTTGGCTGATCATTTCAGAGATGCAATGAAAGAGAACAAGTTTTTTGATATTATGGATGCTCGAATGAAAGATGGCTGCAAACCGGAACAAGTAATGGCAGTGGCAAATCTAGCAAGAAGATGTTTGAATTCAAAGGGAAAGAAGAGGCCATACATGAGAGAAGTGTTCACCGAGTTAGAGAAGATATGTTCATCTCCAGAGGATTTAATAATGGTAGAGACTGAAAGTGGTGATGATGAAGAGGAAGAAGAAGGAATGAATATGATAGAGATTGCTGATTCGTGGACCATTGCTGTTACAGCTCCGGCCCCAGGTATTGTCCCTTTATCGTCCTTGTCAGATGTTGAACCATTGTTTCCTCGTACTACATGGTGAACAAAGTGTAGGTAACTCTGAAAAAAATAAGCCATTTTTGATGGTTTGGCATTTGTTTGTGGTTTGTTTTCCTCTCTAATTGTACCTGTTCGTGTGTACTTATCTGTAGAAGGCTTGTTTCTCTCTTGCATCTCTCTCTAGTCTCCGATGGGGTTGTCCCTTTTTTTTTTTTTCGCTTCTATGCATTTAACTATTATCCTTTTAGAGATTTGAAGCGATCCTGTGTTTTGATACAAAACGTACTCTAAAAGCTTTTCATCAAACTGTCTTTTTTCTCTGAATCTTAAATTTACTCAAAACAAAAAAAATTATAATAGATGTGTCATTGTTTGAAGCAAGAATAATAAAAGAATTTCTACTCTCCTCGTAAGAGTCGTTTATTTTTCAAACCCCATAATTTTTTAGTGTTGCCTTTAAACATTTGAGGAGGCATCCTCAGATGTACACAAAAAATGCCATGACTATCCTCCACCCACAAGTTTCATTCGAGTACTACTACACAAAACAGCAAACGAATCCTTATTATCTATACCATCAAAACCTATAAGCTTTTCTTATCTCTTTGTTAATTAAGAGAATAAAAAAAGAAAAAAAGGAACCCAATAGGTTACAGCCGAACTTTCTTGCAGGTTGTACTTTCCCATCTGAGCCGACAGGTCCACTTCTTACTCTCTCGTTTGTATCCAAATAAATATATATATTCAGACGAAGGCTTGCTCATTTTAGATGGTCACCTGAGACGAAAACAGAATTTAGGCTTGCATGCAACTAGGACAAGTAACATTCAGACAATTAGTCATCATATCATATGAAATTATGAGCCAGACAAAGGACAATGATGAAAGGAAAATAGAGAAACCATGCATTAATGTCTTATACCATTTACAATAGTTACCAATAACCTTACCGTTGGATAAATAGTGTTACCAAAAATCCACAAGATACAGAGCCCAACCTCCTTGCAACTGTTCAGCTTTTATAGATTCTGATTCCATCGTCCTACCAACCATTTTTGAAACAAATCCACCACTTTTAGGATAACTCGATGGTAAAAACGCAAAGAACCAGCATAGCTCACATTAAGTGTTACCCACAGTACCACAGCCACATCAGAACAACAATTACTTGAGCCAAACCTTTGATTATTAATGTATATACCTATAGCCTTATAATCATAGCCACGTACCCAATCCCGAAGAATATACAAATTCAGTATCCATATATTACCTTGAGAATTTATTAAGAATAATATTCTGAAAACTTGTCAATAGTCTATGAGTACAAGCTACATGATCGCAATAGAGAAACAGAACAGTATTCTGCAAACATATTCTGATATATCACAACTATGCAGTTAAAGTAGTTGGAGAACAAAAAATAAACCGCATTTAACTTAAGATGCGATGAATTAAGATCGCGAAACTGCCTTGTCGTAAAGGCACTAATTAGAAGTTTCCACCTTAATTCTTTCAATATGGGGCGTTCTGTTTCTGAGAAAGAAAAAAAGATTAAGATCATTACCTTTGTTTAAGTCATCAAAGGCTCAATGTCAGGTTTGTTGTTCCCTTGCGATTGTCAGCACATGCAAGAAGCATATTAAAGAGCACAAGCGATGCTCAGTGATTCTCTTCGTTCATATGCAAGCCACATATTAGAAAGGCACAAGTGATGCCACAATGTGATTCTCTTTGTGGTATGCAAGAAGCATAACGTGTGTATGCAAGAAGCATATAGTGGTATGCAAGAAGCATGACGTGTGTATGCAAGAAGCATGACGTGTGTATGCAAGAAGCATAACGTGTGTATGCAAGAAGCATATAGTGGTATGCAAGAAGCCTAACGTGTGTATGCAAGAAGCATATAGTGATATGCAAGAAGCATGATGGGGGCATGCAAGAAGCATGATGGGGGCATGCAAGAAGCATATGAATGAACAAGAAAGTAAAAGAGAGACACAGGCGCGCACACACAGCCCGGAGGGAGGGAGAGCCGGGCAAAAGAAAGAATATAAACCAATCCCGTACCATCTCCCATCCCTCCGCAGAACCAAAAACTCTGTATCTTTTTATTAAGGGTTTGTGACCTGCCAAGCAAGCGCACCTGTCATGGCAAAGGTCATGTACATCCCCTAACTATCTTTTGTTTATACATCTTTTTCGTTTGAGAGCCCAAACAAAGAATGTGCAAGAGTTACAGCAATAAGAAGATACCGGGACCAAGATCGTTCCTCTTACACGCGGGCTCATGGTTGCTTGTCGATCAAGCATAATTGATCACATCTCGTTAACCCCTGTCCGCTCATATTAAATCCTACGCAAATAATAGTCTCCAAAAGTAAGTAAATTGTATCGACGAGATCCAACACAAGAACCGAAAGAGTGTAGCAACCAAAATCGAGAAACCCTAGACACAGAAAAGAACATACCTCGATGAACGTAATAGCGGCTCAGGATCAGCGTCACCGGGATCGAGCCCAAACCCTAACAATGAGAACCATCGACCAATTAGCGGGAGATTTGGATAGAAAAGATCAAAGGCATAAGAAGTTGACGACTTCTTATATAGAGCCCCAGAATCCGAGTCGGTTAAAAAGTTTCGGGGCTATTAGAAAGATCTTACGGTCGAGAAGTATTGACGTGTAAATTAATCAACGGCGTATATGAAATATAACGAGAGAAGGCGGTTAAAACGTTCGCGCGTGATTTAACTTGGCAAGGTTCATTAATTCTGGAAACTCACGTGTCTTATTCACTTTGAGCAACATTATTGGTTAGTATAAATTAATATTATACTCCCTCTGTTTTTAAATGTAGATATTTTACAAAGTAGTATTTATTGTACAAATCCAACCAACCATAAAAAATACATATATTATTTATTGGATACACAATATTCAATAAATACAAAAGCAAATTGAAATGTGGAAAAAACTTATATTTTGAAACAAAAGTTTTCCTCTAAAACTATTTATAATTAAAGACAGAGGGAGTAAGATGTTTTGGAAAAGTTTTGATGTTTTAAAATATAAAATGTTTTGATATTTTAAGGTATTTTAACTTTATTGAAAATTAGTTAATCAATAGCAGTTTACTACATTATTTATGATTGAATAGTTTATAATTAATTTATATTATTTAATAATATTAGCTTCTAAAATATAAGTTTCTTAATTCTTGTATATTCAAATAAACATATTATATTACGGAACAAAGTGAGTATAATTTATCTATAAAATTCAATTTAATTTTCTAAAAAGACTAAAAACCAGTGAACAATAAATGGATACATAGGTACTAAAAGGTTTTAATGGCTCAGGAATTGGATGTAAGACATACTATAACACCCCAGGTGCATCAAACTGTCACAATCCCAGGCGATGGTGTTTTATCGATGGATCGTGGAAAGATAAAGATTTTTTTCTCAAGACAAGGTTGGTATAGTACTTTGAAAAGATTTGAGGGACTAATGGGAGCGCGAAATGTGCGGGCAAGTATGTCCCCTCTCCATTCGGAGGTAGAGGCTTTAATTTGGGTAATGGAGTGCATGAAAAATTTACGACAATTAATTTCATGTTATGTTTGCAACGGATTGTTCTTAATTGGTGAAGATGGTTTCGGATAGGCCTGGGACTTCGGATATTCGGTTCAGATTTGGATAATATTCATTCGGGTCCGGGTCTTCGGATAAATTAATTCTATATCCAATGGGTACTTTGAAAATTTCGGTTCGGGTTTCGGTTCGGATACCGCCAGTTTCAGTTCGGTTCCGGGTATCCAATTAAAGCCCGAAATGTAATTATATTTATATACTTGACTGAATTGGACAATCAGTTAAAGTCTCCCAGCGGTCAAGTATGCTTTAAAAGCTGATGCCCACCTGAGTTCGAACACCGGAGATGACCTTTTTTTTGTTAATTTATTTATTTTTCTTTAATGAATAGCAATTTTGTAAATTCCTTCAACTTCTTCTTCGTGTTTCCCCTTATCTAAACCCTAATTTGCAGCCTCCTTTCATGTTTCAGACATAAAAACACCATTTTGATACATGTTTTTTTGTCATTTACACATAAAACTTCAAGATTTGACATATAATCACCGATTTTAAACGTAGAAAGCGGAAAACAATCTATAATTCATGTTCTCACCCAGATAATTCGGATTAATCGGGTTACCCGAGCCGTTTCGGGTATTAACCGAACCCGACCCGATACCCATGGATATTCATATATTTACCCATCGGTTAAATACCCTAGATCCGAAACCGAGCCGAACCGGTTAACTTCGGGTCGGATCCGGTTCGGATATTCGGTTTCGGGTTTAAGTCGCAGGCCTAGTTTCGGAACCAGAAGAGTGGCCAGCATTCGCAAGTTATCTGGAGGATATTAAGAGTCTACAAAACAGTTTCCAGAGTTCACAGCTCATTCATGTACCACGAACGGAGAATTCAAAGGTGAATCGTTTAGCACGCAGTACCAGACAGCAATCGTCTTTCGTCGTTCACATGGATTCCTATAAATTTAAATTTTAAAACCTCACTTCATTCTCTTTGCTTCTTTTTGGAGCAATTTAGAACATCATTATCGCGATAGTTTAATGCCGTCTTTTTAGGTAATTATTGTTTTAAAAAAAAAGTTTAAAAAATAAGAAAGCGGAAGAAACGGTTCTTTAATTAGCCCACGAAAGAACGCATTTTGGTGGACACGTGTCAACAAACAAGAGGGTGGAGGTCTGGTTACGCGTTAAGAGTATATCAAACTTGTGTTTCTCTCTCTTGAATCCTCTCGACAAAAGCAATTTTTTTGGCGATTTGATCGATTATGCATGTGATTGAACCTCTTCTTGTTCTAATCGGTTTTTATTTGCTGGGTTTCGTCGAATGTGTCTCTCGGTGGGTCTCTTCGACGGCGACAGAGCTTTCTCGCGGTGATCATAGGAAATTACTAACGAAAATGAATGTTGGCAATTTTTCTGTTCTCTATGATTTTAGATAATTTTGCTTATTTATCGTATTTTTATTATGTTTTAGCTAAATCATTGATTCATTATTTGTTTTTATCTAAGTTACTAATTTATTAATTTAAAAAATACTCTTAATGAATCTTATATATGATTAAAAACGAATTTTATTTTAGTAATATTAAATTTATATGTCATATTAAAATTTAGTTAGTTTTTTCTTATTTATCATATTTAGGTTTTAGATTTTTAGCTAAGTTATTGGTTTATTATTAGTTTTTAATTGATTCACTAATATATTAAAAATGATTTTGATATTTAATTAAAAATGAATTTTATTTTAATAATATATAATTTATATGCTATATAGAAGACTATGTCGATAAATATTATAATAGGCAATAACTGCATTATTAATTGTGTGGCCTTTTCAGATCATTCATACAAGTATGCATACATAAATTAGTACTTTTCAAGTGAAAGCAGAATCCTAAATATACGGGTGACAGCTTTCGTTTCCATCATGAGGGTACATTCTTTCTAGCTAACTCTGAATGAAAATAAGAATAATACCAAAAATTGTATTTTTATATAAGTATTTGCAGGAAGCTCCATATATTCCATGTTTACTACACAAATTCATATGGCATCATGACTTTTATAAAATGTTCTTATCTTTTTTGTCCCAATTACACAAGTAGTCAACTAGTAAGAAAAAGGGTATTGACCCGATAGAGAAGATAAAACATTTATAGAGATTAGAGACGACTGATGGTAAATTGTAATATGCGGGCATGCTGATCTTAGGAATACCGAACAGCTTGTATTGCTGAAAAAGATTGGATTTAGTTTGAGTTAATGTCGTCCATCTATTTAGATGAATACTTAGTTATAAACTGAAAAACATCAGATGGTGTGTATTAATGAATGATCATTGTATTGTAATGACATTATTTTGGTAGCCAGGCTAGTTACAAGTAGTGACAATATCATTTTGAATTGTTTTTCTTCTTCTTAACACTATATAGCAAATATGAATAGAGATCTCCAACACATAAACAACTTTCATAGCTACGTCGAAACACGAATATTAAATATGGTTCGGCAACTTGTTATACTCATCAGACCATCCCAGTACCAAATCTTTAAGAACATATTCCAACATAGCCATGCACACAAGTTGGGTCAAACTTATTGTGTCCACTAGGTACTCATGCCGTCAGTCCTATATATACACATAGTATTACAGTGTGTACATCAACAACATCATAAGAGAAAGAAAAAAATAAAGAGAAACGGTGACATGAAGAAGGAGAAGTTGTGTGGTAGCCAAGGATGACTTGCCTGCGTCTTAACACCATATGTATCAAAGACTTTATCGAGAGTCTCTGAGTTGGCTAGTCGTTAGGCAGTCTCCTTGGCTATTCAGACACTCCTCTTTCTCCTCATTTCACATTTCTCTTTTTCAGTGACATAACACAAAAAGGGTTTGATACAGTCGCTTTTGTTTGGTCAGTAAGCCATTTTTCTGTTTTGTTGGTCTTATAAATTGAGACGAAGGTTGTAAGGGAGATCTCGTATGTGAGAACTGAGATTGGGTGGACTTTGTCCATGTATGAGCACTGGGACAATGTGTTGTGAAAATATCGAGGGCTTTTTGCTTCACTGTGACCAAGAAACTTCACGTGGAGAGTCAGTGGATCTTGTCGCTGATCAGCATGTGAGCTTTTTTCTAATTCTATTTCTATATGTGGCCATCTAAAAGGGTCGGCGGCGAAAAACTTAATGATATCTGTGATATTAATGTTTTTTTTTTTTTTTGATATTAATGTTTAGTTCTTGAGTTGTTCAAAAAAAATGTTTAGTTCTTGAAGTAAATTGATTTAACCTGAAACAAACAAAAACCAATTTATGTGTGTTTTGGGTTTGAATATGCGTTTTACATTTTTTTTGAAACACTTACATTTTATTAATTAAGTTTTAACCTTTATTCCTGTAAGAATAACGTCCTATGAGTGGAAAAAAAAAAGAATAACGTCTTACGCTGCTAATTAAAAAAAACGAGGCTATTTATCACAATTAGTCAGGACATTCGTTGAGCGTTAGATTTTCATGAAGGTTGATTCAACTTCTGATCCAAAAAAATAATTACTGATTCAGTCATACGTTAAATAAAAAAATTAACAATTGCATATGACCAACCACAAATTTCACCAATAGCTTATATTTTATATGCTAAAAGAAAAAAAAATCGTAAGTGTTGAATGCTGATGTCAAAAAAAAAAAGTAGTCTCAAAAAATATCTTAAAAGACATGTATCTGATATTTTCTTAGCGCCAATCCAAGCTTCACCGTGACTGAAGACGACCGGATCAAATCTCGGAACATAAAAAGTCTCCTTCTTTCGGACAATTATTTCTCTTACTAAACAAACCCCAAAATCTCAGTTTTAAAAATTCCAAACCGGGCTCTCTTTCCAGATCCTGAATCTCTCTAACATCTCCTCCTACAGATCTGCTTATATGGCGGTTACTCACTGATCCAGAGACGGCCAAAAAAAAGGAGAAACCTTTTCCGCTTCACACACACTTACAATGGCGGATCCACGAAACGGCAAGTCCTTCCTTCTCACCTTCTACTTTATAATCACCCTCACTCTTCTTTTCATCGCGCCCTCGTATACCAACGAATCTCCGGCCATCCTCGAAGAAACCGATGTAGCTGTATCGGTTACCGAATCCACCCGAGAAGATGCTCTACTGCATAAGCTCGAGGAGCTCGTTAAGAATCTGACGGAGATCGTCTCTAATCTAGAAGCTAAGTTATCTGATTCGAAGAACAACGAGATCACTAAATCAGAAGATGAAGAAGTCGGAGGAAGAGGAGGAGGGAGAGCCAAGGCCTTCTCGGTGACAAAGTACAGTCCTTTCTGGTCGGAGAGATTCTCCTTCACGTCGGCCGTGAAGCTCGATTCAGACGCGACTTGCGTCAACGTGTTGCCCTTCAAGGACTTCGAAGGCTCCAGCAAGTACTTCGCCGTCGGGGACTCTAGAGGCAGAGTCTACGTGTTCCTGAGAAACGGCGACGTTTTGGTCGAGTTCTTCACCACGGTTGATTCTCCCGTCACGGCTATGGTTTCGTATCTTTCCATGTTCAAGAACTCGAGTTTCGTCGTCACTGGTCATCAGAACGGCGCCGTTTTGTTCCACCGGATCCACGAGGGATCTAACGGGGAGGACTGGAACTCCAACTCCGTTTCGATGGAGCACGTTGGTGCCTTCGATGTTGACGATTCTGCTGATGATCCCGTGACGTTGTTGGAAGTGCACCATGTCGGTCGTGTTAGGTACATCTTGGCCACGGATCTCAGCGGGAAGCTGACGGTTTTAACCGAGAACCGGACGGTTCACGGTTCGGTTCTCCCGTCGAGTAGACCGCTTGTGTTCTTGAAGCAGAGGCTGTTGTTCCTCACCGAGTCCGGCGCAGGTTCGCTGGACTTGAGGAGCATGAAGATCAGAGAAACCGAGTGCGAAGGGCTGAACCATTCCCTCGCGAGAAGCTACGTCTTCGACGCGACGGAACGGTCCAAAGCCTACGGGTTCACGTCGGAAGGGGAGATCATCCACGTGCTGCTCCACGGAGATATAATGAACTTCAAATGCAGAGTTAGATCCAAGAAGAAGTTTCAAATGGAGGAGCCGGTGGCGTTACAGTCGATCAAAGGATACCTACTCGTGATCAACGAAGAGAAAGTTTTCGCCTTCAACGTATCGACTCAGCATTACGTGAGAACCGCCGGTCCGCGTCTCTTGTTCTCAGCTGGTTTGGAAGAGATCAGATCGTCTTTCTTGAGCCATCGTCAGTCGTATTCGAGGAATGTGGCTGTGAAGGCGAGGCCTTTGGTAGCTAGCGACAGAGAGAATCTTCTCGTGGTGGGTTTAGGAGACGGGTACTTCGGTGTTTACAAGTCGAAGCTCCCGAGTCTCAAAGGAGAGTTCAACACGATGCTCTGGAGCAGTCCTGTGTTCTTCTTCATACTGTTTCTGTTCGGAGCTTGGCATTTTTTCGCGAAGAAGAAAGAATCACTCACCGCGTGGGGACCGGATGATCCTTTTACGGCGGCCGCGGGACAGAACAGCTCTGCGAAGGAGCCGAGTTTTACTGAGCCTGCTAGAAGAAACGATGACCTGATGGATCTTAGGAGGAGGTACGTTGGTGCGTCCCCGTACCGTAATGAGCAGAGTTCGAGAGCTCCGGTGGATGGAGGAGGGTATAGAACAACCGCGCAGGATCATAATAATTATCGAGGTGGGTCGGGTCTTGATTCGAGCGGGTTTGGTAATAGGAGAGATAGTTTGTATGGTAACAACAAAGTTATGGACGACGAAAGTTAAAAAGAAAAAAAGAAGGAAGAATCGATCTGGACTTTTGCAACATTTGAATTTTGACATGTAAGAAAGTTTTACTCTTTTGTAATTTCTAAAGCTTTTTAAAAGTTTCCTCCTTTGTTAATTTACAGACATTGTCTTTTAAATGTTTGAATAAATGTTAAATTCTTTGCAAAGTGCTGGCACAAGTTGTTGATCACTAGATAGACGTTTGGTAGTAAAAAGATGCGATCCAAGGCTTGACAGCTTAACTAATCTCAATCATGCATAGTGTGTTTGGTCTATCATGTGTGATCGTGCTAGCAAGTGGATTCTAGATGTGCGGACTTATTTAGGGTTTTTAATATATCTCTGAAATCTCTCTTTAGGAGCAAGAAGATTACTAATTTTTGAGAATAAATTTGTATGAAATGATTATTCCCTGAGATTTCAAATTAAAATACTTCCATTTAAATGAATTAAAAAATAAATCTCATTGTAATGATTTTTTTGTGAAATATATAGAATAAAATGAAATATAATTATAAAACATTTATGTTTAAAAGTTAGTAAATGAAATGAAATAAATTAGAGTGAAATTCTAGTTTCTATCTTATACTTCTTCTTTTTCTAATTGTAGGTAGTTTTAGCAAAAAATAAATTGTTTCACAATATAAATAGTTTACATATTTTAATGCATTTTTCTATTTATTGGATAATGTGTGACTAATAAAATAATGTTTGGTTTTTTATAATTCAACTAATTGATTGAATGATATTTTTTTTTTAAAAAAAAATCTAAATATTTGTATCTTTTTATAATTGGTTGAATTAATTGATTGAGTGAGTAGTTTTTTATTCCATTTATTTGCATTATATTCTTTTGATTATATTCATTCATAATATCCATAAAATTAATTACCATTTACAGGTTTTATAGTGTGCTTATGTTGACTGAATTATTCCATTTATTGCATTCATAATATTCATAAAATTAATTACCATTTACAGGTTTTATATTGTGCTTATGTTGACCGTCAGAAAATCGAGTCATCTCATCAAACGGTCCATCCTTCACTTAAAACTAGTGAACTTGAGAAATAAATTTACACCATGAAGTAGAGGAATATTACTTAGCAGCCTTTGATTCATCGTCGTCGTCGTTGTAAATGCAGAACAGGCTAAACAACCTCCCTCTCTCTCTCTCTCTCTCTCTCTCTCTCTCTCTTCTCTCTTCTCTCAACAACTTCAATACCCACCGAAAAAACACACAACATTTTCTAGGGCTTTTGTCACGTTGTACCAAACTCTTTCTCTTTTGGGGTAGTAAATCAGGGAAGGAGTCATTTTAAGTTTAAGCTTCTGCGTCTCCTTTGTGAAAGGAGGAGAGAGAGAGAGAAAGTCAACGGCCATGGCTGGTCGTAGAGACAGAACCCAACAGCTCCGTGGATCTCGAATTGCGATCGCCATCCTCATCGGTATCATCATCGGCTGCGTATGCGCCGTTCTCTTCCCCAACGGCTTCTTCAACTCGAGCTCCTCTCTTACTGTAAATGAACGCCTCCAGGTACTCGATCTCGTGCCCTAGATCTATAGTCGCTCCCCTTTTAGGTTCTCTAAACAAGTTACATAGATGTATATAACCTAAATTGAGTATCCCCTTGCGCTAGTCTCAGCCATTATAGGTCTTAAGTGGCAATGTGTTGTTTTATAGGTTTTGAGTTTGTAGTTTGACTTTGTGATTCTTTGTTCAGACTGGATCCTCTTCTTGTGAATCACCCGCACGTATCAAGATGCTGAAATCAGATTTTGCATCTCTCTCAGAGAAGAACGCAGATCTGAAGAAGCAGGTCCGGGAGCTAACGGAGAAGTTGCGTTCAGCTGAGCAAGGATCAGACAGCGCGAGAAAACAGGTTCTATCTTTAGGACCAAAGATCAAGCCTGGTCCTTTCGGAACCGTCAAGAGCCTTAGAACCAATCCAACCATCCTCCCCGACGAATCCGTAAACCCGAGACTAGCAAAGATTCTAGAGGACACCGCCGTCGATAAAGAGGTGATCGTGGCGCTCGCAAACTCGAACGTGAAAGCGATGCTGGAGGTTCAGATCGCCAGCGTGAAGAGACTGGGCATCACTAACTACCTGGTCGTCGCGTTGGACGATTACATTGAGAATTTCTGTAAATCGAACGACGTCGCTTATTACAAGAGGGATCCGGACAAGGACGTGGACACGGTCGGGAAGACCGGAGGGAACCACGCGGTCTCCGGACTGAAGTTCCGTGTGTTGAGAGAGTTCTTGCAGCTCGGTTACGGCGTTCTCCTCTCGGACGTGGACATTGTCTTCTTGCAGAACCCGTTTAGGCATCTGTACCGAGACTCCGACGTGGAGTCGATGAGCGATGGGCATAGCAACATGACGGCTTATGGATTCAACGATGTGTTTGACGAACCGGCCATGGGATGGGCTCGGTACGCTCACACAATGAGGATATGGGTTTTCAACTCTGGTTTTTTCTATCTAAGACCAACGGTTCCTTCGATAGAGCTGCTTGATCGTGTGGCGGATAGGCTCTCCAAGGCTAAGCTGTGGGACCAAGCGGTTTTCAACGAGGAGTTGTTTTATCCCTCGCATCCTGACTACGTTGGGCTGCATGCTTCGAAGAGGGTGATGGATATGTATGAGTTTATGAACAGTAAGGTGCTTTTCAAGACTGTTAGGAAGGATCAGGAGCTGAAGAAGAAGGTGAAACCGGTGATTGTTCATGTGAATTACCATCCGGATAAGCTTAATAGAATGCAAGCTGTGGTTGAGTTCTATGTAAACGGTAAGCAAGACGCTCTTGATAGCTTCCCAGATGGTTCTGAATGATGATATGATTCATTCACCTGAAAAAAAAACAGGGTAGGCTCAAAAAGTTTCTTGATATTCTGTGATTCTAATTTTACTTTTCACGTCTTCTTTTTTTTTGTATTACGAATTTTGTGTAACTTATGACTACGATCTCAAGTCTTTTTTTTTTCTTTACATCTCTGTTCTTGTTACATGATGAACCCTTTTTCTTCCACATTGTTCTCTCTGTTTCCTCTGTTTCAGCCCTTCCTGTTTCATCCTTTGGTATATCTCAAGTTCAAGCCACTAAAAATAAATATATTTTTTAATGTCTTACAAGATCTAAAAGGAATGATACATAATAGAAACGTACATCTTGCAGTCTATCTACAAAATAATGCAATGTAAAACAAACTCATTGGTACTATGAATATCAATTCTAGTACAAGAACCAGAACCATGAACTGAACCAAACACACTAACACTCCCTTCCGACATGCCACAACGGGTTATTCTTTTTGTTCTTCATATATCAATCAACTAACGACCTTTAGCGTTTCCAAGTGTGAGCTCAAGATCCTCCATAGCCACATCATGGATCTTCTCTCCTTCCCACGGCGTAACTTGCCTGTTCTCAAATTTAAACTCCGAGCTTTGACCAATCTCTTGGATCGCTCCAGCGTTTGAAGATAACCGCTGAGGCACGGGTGGTTTCGCTAGATTGAAAGTAGGAGAAGCCGGCACTGCTGCAGAGAGTACGCCGTGGAAAGGCTGCTGTGAGAACTTCTGAAAGCTTATCCAATGACCAGAATCAACGGTGGAAGCGTCAGACTCATCGCACTCGGGTATAGTAGCGGGAGCATTGAACTGGCGATGATGAGTGGGACTCGCCGGTGCAGACACCGCGTAGAACGGGTAGTTGAAAGACGACATTGACTGTTTAGCAGCAATGGCCATGGACTGTTTGGTAAAAGACTCCCAAGTAGGTAACGGCTTGGGGTGCTTAGAAGTTGGGGACGAGACTGGTGGAGTCACCGGAGCACTGTTTGAGATCCTGAGCGGAGGAAGCGATGAAGGTATCCCACCGTTCCTGAGGAAAGGGAAGATGGTGGAGATGTTGTTGTGCGTGTCGCCGCCGCCACCGCGAGAAGGGCTAGGGAATGAAGAAGACGATGGACTGACTTGGTATGAAAGGATTGGACTCTCGAATGGGCTTTGGTTATAAGAAGAGGAGTAAGGAGTGGCTCGCGAGGATGATCCAGCTATATCACCAGGAAGAGGCTTATGTCCCTGATGGTCGAAGAACATTAGAGATCTAAATATAGTAACCCCAGACAAAACAAAACATAACTAGATCCACTTTTAGAAACTTTCAGACAATAAGCTCAGATCTATATAGATATATACCTTGCGATAAGTGGTTCCGTCTTCTTCGACAACCCAACCAGCTTCGGAACAAAGAGCCTTGAGAACTTCGTTGTTGTCGCAGTGCTTGGGGAGATTGTAGTTACCTTGAGCTCTAAGACCGTTATAGATCTTCGCAGCTACGGCTCTTCTCCTCCTCTCCCTCCTCCGGTTGTTCTCCCTCTCTCTCCACGATGGCTTCCTCCTCGTCGCCAACGCTGCTGCTGCAGCTGCTGACGTCGACGTCGCACCGTCAGACGTCATCTTCTTCTTCTTCTTCCCTCAACCACCTTCAGAAAGAAGAGTGAGGAGTTAGTGCTCCGTCACGAGGAGGACGCTTTTTCTCTCTTCGCTGGAATGTTACAAAGAATCTTTTCCATTATTAAAATCAATTAAATAAAGGAAAAAACTGGGTGAATGAGTGTGACGTAAATAAGCCACGTGTCTATATAGTTTTGGACGAATGGTGAGATTTAGCTGTGGCGTACGTTGCTTACTGTGTGGTTTTGCGCAGTGAATCAGTTGAAGCAGTACGTTATGTATGTTTCTCTCGATCTGTGGAACAATGGCCTGATTATAAAGAGAAAAGAAGAGAGACATGTGGGTCCCGTTAAGGAAGTGGGTCCGCTGATAGTATGACCGTGGAACACCCCACCTGATTGGTTTTTCGGACATGTTAACAGAAAACAAATTAATTTAAGGGGAATTTTCAAAAATACCACTTTGAAGGTACCATTATTCATCTTTACCACCACTAAGTACACATTTTCAAAAATACCTTATTTATTAAAATGTTAAAGACTCTTATATTTTTATTTTTATATGCTTTTCAAAATTTTAATCCAAAATTTTAAATCCTAAACCCTCAATTCTAAACCCTAAACCCTAAATCTTCAACTCTAAACCCTAAACCCTAAACTATATACCCTAAATTCAATATCCTAAACCCTAAACCCTGAAACCTCAACTATAAACCCTAAATCCTCAACTCTAAACCCTAAACTTTATACCCTAAACCCTAAAACATCAAATCTAAACCCTAAAACATAAAATCTAAACCCTAAATCCTAAACGTTCAAATCTAAACCCTTCATTAAAAGTAGTGGTAAAAGTGGTTAGTGTAAACATGAAAAGTGGTACTATGAAAATGGTATTTTTGGCAATTTCTCCTAATTTAAGCCTCATAACGTTTCATGATTTATTTCTTTTTAATTAAAATTTAATTGTCACTATAGAGTCTATAGTAAGAAACAAAAACAAAAGAAATGCTCACTTTTGTCCTGATTAGTGGTATTATCATGTGCTATCTAATGATTACTATCTTTTTCTTTTTGCTTTTGTTTTCTACCACAATTTTATAATTTTTATTGATAATATTGTGAAAACAAAAAATATATGCAAATAGAATTCTGATAGATGGTTTTTTTTACTGACCTATTATGTAGTAATTTTTTAGAATTTTGGGAAGCTTGAAACCTTTTATGTTTGAAATATATGCACTATTAATATTTGTAAGTAGGGGAGGGCACAGATCAAATAGCACCACATTTTTCAGTATTTGTGATTTACTTTGCATTTCACGAATATCTAATTTTTTTATTTATTTTGTTTCAAAAAATAAAGATATCCGATTTTTCGGATATCTAAAAAATTTATAGATATTTGCGAATATTCATAGATATTTACAGATATTTTATCATCTTTTTCAATACAAATAAATCAACATAACATTATACACATTTGTTTTCTTCTTAATTTTTTACATAATATAAAAGATAAACTAAAAACTAGTGAAACTATTTTTTTATGAATTTTTAAAACTAATATTTTTTTCTTATTAAACAAATATTTTAGAAAATTGTAGTTTTCTATAAATATTTTATATATTTTAAATTTTATAAGTAATTTTATAAATAAAAATATTAAAATTAATAAAATTATATGTTAAAATAATAATTAAGATTATACATGTAAAACTCAGTATTTAGTCATAGATTTACATCTATTTGTATATAAGTTAGAGCGGATCAGATATCCGCCTCTAATTTTTTTAGTATTTGTGATTTGTTTCATTTTTAACGGATATTAGTTTTTAATATTGTTTTACTTCGAAGACTTACGGATATTCATATTTTTCAGATTGAATCGAAATAAATAGTGAATTGAATCAAATTTAACAGATAAAATGTCTATTGGTAAGCATATTATTTGATTGTTATGACAATCAACTATACTTGGAATTATTGTTGTGGCCCTTCCATTCACTGGTCTTGATTTTCTTTAATTTTATGTTTTTTAAATAATGTATAGTTCACTGAACATAATAGGAAAATGGGATAGTGGATTTGCCCCACACATTGACCCATCAAAGCAGATATGATCTTCCAACGAGTAGTCACTTGTTGAATTAATTTTACACGCTTTTGCCTTTAGTTATTCATATTGCATTTTATAAAGAATTGAAACCTAATAAAATATATTAATAAAGTATGTGATTTTACTGTACTGGTGATATCTTTAATTTTTCTGAAACATCTGCCATGACAGGAGAAAAAAAATTAGCTTCCTAAATTGATGGTACAATGATGTCAAAAGAAAAATGATGGTACAGTCGGCAAGACCTTCTGACTCTCTCAGACAATAATCTTACTCTAGCTCTTTCAGGCTTCTCGTCTTATTTTAACAGTCGGCAAGACCTTCTAGTGCTACCCGAAGGTCTCCTCAGCGTATCCCCACAATGAAAATTGGTCCAAGTCAGTCTTCTTCTGGCCAAAACCTATGTGTTGATGCACACATTAGTCTTTCAAGAAATATCTCGAGTCCTGGAAGTGAAGCGGTTCGTTTCCCCAAGAGGTCCATCCAGCTGCCATTTCTCTAGCAAATAGCTCAAGGCACCGAGCTGGTTGTGACCCGGGAACATGTTTCATTAGTATCTCTACACAAAAAGTCCACGTGAAAAAGAACAAAGAGAATCAGGGAACTTGTGCAGCTAGAATTTCAACAAACAGCAGCATTATGCTCGTGAATTCGATGAAGACTGTGAGCTAGAGATGTAGAAGTATACCTCCAATTGGGGGTTTCCTCGAAAAATCTCCAGGGATGCTTATGATAACTTTGTTCTTATCCAAGAGTTCAAAATCTAACCTATGTTTTGGTTCTGCAAGCTATGACATACACACAGCTGAGAAACAGAAGATCAGTTTGCAGATTATTCAAGTAACAAAGACAAGAAGTGACTGACTTACTTCGTTAAAGCGGTAGCCTAGTAGCAGATATTCGTAAGGTTTATGATGGACAAGGTCCAGATCGCAAATCATTGTACCGTCTGGTTTCACCTATAACATTTTTCCATAGACAACACGTGTTAAAAGTTCAAGTCATGAAGGCAAACTCAAAAACCAAGAGGGTGCATCAAGTTGGGATCAACCTTTAACCAATACATTGTAGCTACGTACTTAACTCCCCACGCAGGGAATAGCTCTTTCTCAACAAAGTTAAGTAATTTCTCTCTATTGGTTACCCATAAAGCCACAAGAGCTCCTTCATCATGAGTGAGCTGTTTGATTGGGAGGGACAAGAAGTATCTGTTTGGTAAAGTCGGATACCTAAAACAAGAATCAAAAAAATAAAACATGTCTCATAAACTCTCATTCAAATACAATAAACAGCATATTCCACGCGCATCTTTCAAGTAGATATTAACATATTTATATGACAGAGAGAGACAAGAAGAACAAACTTTGACTTCTGATGAGCGCTTGCATTTTCCCAGGGCGGATCAATAACTATAAGATTGAAGCCTTCCTCATGTTTAGCTGCATATATATAACGTCAATAAGATAAAATACATTAACTAGGCTCAGTCGCCTACTGATAAGGTAACATCACAATAGTTACCACTTACCAGGAACAAGGTTTCGGATGTGCAGTAAATCAGACTGCAGTAAACAAAATCAGGCGAGAAGAACCATATCACACATCAAATAAAATAAAAAAATAAAATCTTTAAGACAGCAAATCATAAAAGTAGCACAAACCATGTAGAAGCAACTCTTCCTAGGCATTATATATCTCCCGTTCGAAAACTCAGCTTCAACTTCTTCTGTCTCGTTCACCACTAGGTTATTGAACACCTTAAACACTCTCTCTTCACTGCATTCCTCTATTGAGATCAAATAATCAGGTTCCTTGGTTTTTCAGACAGGATTTAGCAAAGTGAACTAGAGAAAAGACAAAACCTTTATCATCATCGGAATGTAGATTGGAACACAGAGTTATCTCGTACAAAGAAGCTTGCCACACTCCTCCTAGCTCAACAAAAGAGACTTCATCGTCGTCACAAGACTTGGTCCTATCATCACTGCTTAGACCCTTTACTAAACTCAACAACTCGGTTTCCCCTAAAAGCGACTCATACGCTTCGGATAAGAACAGCCTCGCCCCCTGATGACGAAGACTAGAAGCTTGCTCTCCCGCACTAGGAAGGTGAAAGCTAGCGTCTTTCTTCTTATTCCGTTTACGCTTTCTCGTGTTAGGTTCGCTGGGCTGCTGCTGCTGCTGCTGCTGTTGTGAATTGAGGTGCTTTGAGTTGTTGAAGAGACGAGAGTAGTAAGCAGAAGGTGAGACCCTAAATCGAGTGTACGAACGGTTGATTATGCGAACTGGGTCTAAGAATAGCCATTTAGAATCGTCGGATGACTCGTAGATACCGGAATCAAGGAACCTAGCTAGACGATTAGGTTTCGCCATTAAGCTCCGGCTGTTCACTCTCTTCTTTGAACAAAACCCTCCAAAAACTTTTTTTCTTATAAACCCCTTGAAGTTTTATAATTAACCAAATTAACCTGATATTTTTGAATGTTGAACATGTAACCCTCGTAAATTTGCCGGTGGCTAACAGATTGTGTTCATTTAATTCAAATAAGCAAAAGGCCCATTCTGGTCTCTAGATATTTTTTTATAGCTTTTATGTTTCAAATTAAATAAGTAAGAATTTGATTTTTGATGGGAGGGAGATATCTAAACTATTAAAGCTGAAGTAAAAAAAAAATTAGCCCTTAATTTTCCTCAATAATTACAACTTCATGCCACTAC
This sequence comes from Raphanus sativus, assembly GCF_000801105.2. Classification (NCBI taxonomy): domain Eukaryota; kingdom Viridiplantae; phylum Streptophyta; class Magnoliopsida; order Brassicales; family Brassicaceae; genus Raphanus; species Raphanus sativus. The sequence continues at coordinate 8,488,960 of NC_079511.1, read as the reverse complement.
CTTAAAATCAATTAATAATTTAAATTACAACTATTACTAATCAGCTTTGATTTAGCCGGGTGATTGACTTACCATAAACTTAAAATTTACGTTTACTATCTTACTTGCAAAAAAACGTCACTAACATTTTATATCTTATATATATATTATACATTATATAAATGACATTGAAATTCATGAAAACGTTAAACCAGTCAATTGTTTGTAAATCTGACAGATTTAATAATACTAAATCAATTGTGATTATAGTCTTCTCCAGTTCTGGTTGCAATAGCCTCGACCATTTGTTGAAATGTTAGTGAGTCAAAATCTAAAATATAATATTACACTGAAAAAATCTTAGGTTACAAATTAAAGAGTATATAGAACTACAAAAAATTGACCTCAAACGGTTAGTTTGGTTTACACATATATTACGACTCCGCTTTTTTAGTATCAGTTAGAAATTAATAATATAATCATAATTATTCAGAACAAACCATGTGGATATTGAACATTTATTATAACTGATTTTTTTCAAAAGTTTAGCATATAGATACGATCTCCCGATATATATCACTCTTAATCTAACGTTCTTATTTATCTTTCCTACAATCAAGCGTAATTATTTTGAAATCTAGCATTGCAGAATATATGGAAATAACTAATCAAGTGTGATTCTCTTTAAATCTAAGTATTAAGCCTTGACATTTTATCCGATATCCGAACCTATATCCGAATTCGACCCGAAAAATCTGATCTGAAATCTGAAAAGAAGTAGCAAAATATCCCAACGAATATTGAATTAAAAGACATTAGATGTCTGAACTCAAACGGGTAATATCTGAATCTGAATGGATATCCAAAGATAATCCAACATATTTATACTTAATCATATATTTGTATTTTACATCTCTTTTTTATTTAAAATATTTATATTGATGCCAAAGATACTTTAAGATCATATAATATACACATAATTACAGACAATATGAGTTTATATTCACTTAAAATGCATGTCAAGTTTTTTATTTCATTAATTAACAAACATTACATCTAAAATTTTAAAATAATAACCAAATTAGTGATTTTTGTTTTTAAAATGTTATCTCCAAATCTATTAATCATTCAATTTATTAAAAATATAAGATCAGTTATGTGAAAGTTAAATTATTAAATTTAATACTGGAATTTTTTTTCCAAAATCTAAATATCTGAACCCAACCCCAATAACCGAACTAAAAATAGTTGTACCCGAATCCGATCTGAAGTACAAAAATACCTGAACGAAAATCCAAAATAGCCAATCCGTATCTAAACGCCTACCCCTAAATCTAACATTCCAATATATATTAAGATTAGTAATATTGCAATTTATTATTCTACAAAAGTACATAAATATATATATCAATACTATTAAGATAGGAACATGACCTATTGATATAGGTGTAGTCCAATTATTTTAATATAATTATTAAAACCTTTTATCAATCATTTAAAAATATATTATATAAATGAAAACACAAATATAATTAAAACACAAATTTAAAACTTGAATTGTTTAAAAATATAAAACAAAAAATTATACCCGTCATTTTAAGGGCGGGTCAAAAATCTAGTGGTAAGCATTAAAAGTTGTGAATAATTGAAGCAGGGGGTTTGGTGAGGGGTCGCTTTGATAGTTTCCCCAAATATGGGGACGGTTTGTTTTATTTTGCGGGGGTGGCCATTGCAAACTCTGACTATGACAATCAGTGGCCCTATAAAAGTTATGCACAAATAATTGATCTAAAGCTGTGTAATTTTACATAGTAAAACGTAAAAGAAAAACCATTTCTCCTTTTAAATTAGTAAAAAAATGAATTCATATACACCAAAAACATAGCCTGATGGCTGCTGTGTTTGGTTTTAAGGACCTTTCATAGCATCATTATCAACAAGTTTTCAATTTATCTTCTGTAATCAAAATAATAAAATAATTAAAAGAAAATACTAGAGAAAGTATTTTATGCAAAATTCGATAAAAATTACATTTTTTATTTAATGATTTTAAAAATATTATAATGATTCGATATTAATATTTTTTCAGCAGTGTATTGTTATGATTTGTGTATTATTTGGCTAGAGTTTTTTTAAGTATCGTACTAAAATTTGTTTTTTTTTTTTGTTAGTAACACATATATTACCGATTTAAAGAGAGGGAAAAGAGCGCATATACACAAAGTCTCATGTTTTTAGTTAATTTTTTATTATTTAAAATTCTAAATTTTTTTATTTTTATATAATAAGGATTTGCCTTTAAATTTATGTCACTAATTATAGAAAAGAATTTGGCACGTGATATATCTATCTATTGAACAGAGCATGTATCTTTATAGTATTGTTTTTCTTAACTACACCCATGATATTTAAAGAGTCATTTTAATTTGTACTTTTACAAGCCATTGTACTTCTTAAAATAAAACAGAGTTATCACTTAATAAAAGATTTTGAAAACATTTCTAACTCCACTACATTTTTATTCCAAAATATAGTGAAATAAAAAGTACTTCAAATCCATTCTATTTTTTATTTTATAATAAGATAAAATTGATTTGTTCCATAAATAGAATAACGCTTTTTCATTAATTGTTTTATTTTTCACTTTTAAATAGAGCATGATTAGAAAAAAAATTCACACTTAATTATGGAACTATTAATTTTTGAAAAAATGATTGATATAAAGGTGTCTAATATTACATAGTAAAAAGTAAAAAAATCATTTCTCTTTTTAAATTAGTAAAAATGAATTCATATACACCGCAACATAGCCTGATGGCTGCTGGTTTGGTTTAAGGACCTTTCATAACATATTATCAACAGGTTTTCAATTTATCTTCTTTAATCAAAATAATAATAAAAAATTAAAAGAAAAGACTAAAGAAAGTATTACTCAAAATTAAATAAAAATAACTACATTTGTTATCTAGTGACTTTTAAAACAGAGCATGATTATAAAAAATCACACTCAATTATGGAATTATTCTATTTTTAAAAAATGAAATTTTACATTAGAGATACTATTAGTCACTAAATGAGTTTAAAATTATTATACTGTTTATTTTGATGTACAGTATGTGTTCCATTAATTTCACTAATATTATATTTTAAACCAGCAATTGATTCCTCGGATTCTTTATTTTTTCTGTTTACACTAACATAGTTCTACAAAAAAAAAACAATTTTCTACCAAACAGAGAACCATCATAAAAGAGCAAAATTTATTAGATAAGGACAGAGGAAAACTAAATTTCACACAATGAAAAAAGTGAGATGAAGAAGGATACAAGCGTCATTTGCCGCGAAATGGGTCCCATTCAAGCCTGTCTTTATTAAACACCAGTCAACCATTCAGGTCAATCGCGTGTCTAAAATTACGAAAAGTAACCTTCCGGTTGAATCCAATGAATTTTTTTTGAAAAACCGGTTCTGTTTCTGCATAACGCATATAGTGTCAGTAAAATGCTTACGTGGTCAAGTTTAATTGGTCAACGTGTTTGGAGCCGGTCGCTATTATCATTCTCTCTCTCTTCTCTTTCCCTCGCTTCCTCCTCTTTACTCTGCTTCTCTCTCTCTTTGCTGCTTCTTGTGGAACAAACCTATTAATTTTTGCATAGATTTCTCTTTAGTTTCTCCTTAGATCATCTAACTTTCTCACTCTCTCGCAATGCATGATCTTCGATCTTGTACCAGTGTGGAGAGCTGAAATTGAGAAATCTTTTGTTTCCCCCTGAGAGACTAAATCGAATTAGAAGAAGAAGAAGAATGCTGGAGACTGTGGATAGCTCAGGACTCGTTAATGGCGGATTTCGCCAAGTACAGAGCTTCTGCGGAGACAGCGGCAGCGAAGAGGAGTTAACGGTGCTGCCACGTCATACGAAAGTGGTGGTTACCGGAAACAACCGGACGAAATCGGTGCTTGTTGGTCTTCAAGGTGTTGTCAAGAAAGCTGTCGGTCTCGGTGGTTGGCATTGGCTGGTTAGTCACCAAAGTTTTCATCTTTTTCTTATTATTTTTTAGTAATTCGATCCAATCCAATCTGGGTTTACTCTATAGATTTATCAAATTAGGATTCAATCTATTGAATCTCTAAAGTTTTCAAATTTGTTTTCTGGATATGATAGTAGTTTATATCATCAATGAGCTTCGATTTACTAGGTAAGTAGTTGTAATGTTTCTCCTCGATTTATTTATTGTCTGTCTTGTCGCATCTAATCATTAAAACAAGAGTTAAAAGAGTGTAATAAATCTGGCGATTGAGCTTCTTTGCATGCATGTTAGCATTTAACCTTACCATTAGTGTTTTACTGGCTTTGTTTTTTACAACTGTTCAACCTTTGCATTTGGTGTTCTTGGTTAGTTGGTTAGGTTATACATGAAGCCTTCATTGATTTTATTTTCTTTTATATTTATTTTTCTCCTAATAAAAAGCTTCTGAAACACCTTTTAGTACTAGTATCTATTTTGATGTTCCTCGCTGAAATTCTGGCTCAATCTCAGGAATCAGCTATAGGGAAGGGATAAGTGAATTTTTTGAGTTTATAACATTAAAAGTTAGGCAGGAAAAAAAAAAGAAGGCAACTTTAATTTTTTTTTTCGCGCCTGTTGAAAATACCATCATATCAAATATGCACTAGTTATCATCTTAATTTCTCTATACCTTTATGGATTCAAGCTGGCTGTTTGAAATTTAAGAGTCTTTGATTAATGATATAATCATTTGTTTTCTTCTTTCTTTGTTTTTAGTTGAGTCATTTTCGTCCCCAAGCAGTGCCACTGCTGTCTACTTTTCTTTTATCAAAATCTTTTTCCTCTGGTTGGTTTAGTTTACAGTTTATATTATAAAATTCGTTCTGCCAAGATCCTTTTTGTTTATAGGGTCTCTGTGTATGTGGACCAAAAAGGAGTGTAACTTCACCATATTCTGGACTTTCAACTTTAAAGAATAATCTGAATATTATATACGATTTTCTCGCAGTACTAGTTTTCTAATTTATGATATCACATTCCCACCAGTTCCCATTGGAAATAAGATAAAAGTTTCTTTCAATGATATGAGGAACATATCACATCTACTCTTCTTCTTCTGGAGTTTATTTAAATGAATCTGTCAGTACTACTTTATGGAGTAATTAATATATATTTAATCTCAATCATTGTTGTTTCTTTTTAGGTGTTGACAAATGGAATAGAAGTAAAGTTGCAGAGGAATGCACTCAGTGTCCTTGAAGCTCCTACTGGAAACGAAGATGACGATGATCTTGATTTCGAAAACACACTAAGGAATGGTTCTGATATGAGTAAGTTTGATTCCTTTGCTTTCTTCAAGATTTCTAATTTTAATCTTTTAGCAAAAAAAAAAAAAGATTTCTAATTTTCCATTTTTAGCAAAAAAGTAAAAAGTAAATTATTTATTCGTAAAGGATTCTGCAAATTGTTAAGAAAAACTTGATAGAGATTTTGTCAACTTTGTTTAGTCTCCAGTGAGTTACTGGCATAAAGCTGTAACCTTTTTAACTGATATTATCAGCCTTGTTTCTTTGACAAGTTGTTTCTTTTCCAGCATCTGAGGACACACTGAAGCCTCATAAGTCGAAGCTAAGAAGGCAGAGATCATCTCGGTCATCTCACAAGACCCTGAGCAGGTCTTTATCATCTGACTCCCAATCTAAAAGCTCTGCTTTTACTCCCCCTCAGAACATGATGGTATGCATTCACAGTCTGAGGTTTCTTTCATTTGCTATTTGAACATTATGCGGCTGATCTTAACTTTTCTGCAGAAGGTTGATCTTAGCAAACTGGAGATGCCTGCTTTACTGAAATATTGGCAACATTTCAACCTTGTAAGTTAATTTTTAAGAATAAAAAATAAAACCTTCTCTTTGCTCATCATTCTAGAACTCTACTTTTGTATGTGCTCTTGCTCATGAATAAAACATCATGTATGTAGGTGGATGCAATTCCAAATCCATCAAAGGAGCAACTAATTGACATTGTTCAGAAACACTTTATGTCTCAGGTAGATTTGGTATTCTTCTGAGGGCTTCACTTGATTTTTGTTCTGCTAAAATACAATTAAAAATGTTATGATATTTTCAGCAAATGGATGAGCTTCAAGTTATTATGGGGTTTGTCCAAGCTGCAAAGAGAGTGAAGAGAGCGTGCAAGTTGCAATCAAAAGAAGAGGCCAGAAACACTGATCTTAACTGCATCAGCTAAAAAGAAACAAGCCCTGACTTTTATAACACATCCTGTAAGTACAGTGATGCCAAACTTGTTTAACCAATTTGTGGCTTGCTGCAGCTAGTTTTAGCTCGTTCCTTCCGGAGATGTTTGGGTAAGGAGTAGAATGTTGTTTCTTCTTGCTTCTTTGTTTAGCCGTGTAAAAAAAACCACTAAATGACCCTGATTCCAAGAAACATGACTCTCTAAAGCTCCCAATTCAAATTAATCTATGTTCTGATATTTGGTTTGTTAGATTGTAAATATGTTTTAATATGACTTCTCGCTCTCTTTTTCTATTTTTCTCAAAACGATTGGTATAATTGTTTGTTATACTAGATTGAAACATAACAAAATTGATAGGCCTATTGCTGAGTAGAAGAAGAAGTCACACAACCAACCTTCTTCCTCTTCATTCTTTTTTGCGCAATAAACAAAACATTCAAGATTTTCTATCTCCTTTCTTGCTGCAATCACATATCTTACTCTCGAGACTTAGCTTATGCTCGATCTTATGCTCGCCTTCTTATATAAACGCATAAACTCTCACGGCGGTCTCTTTTTCTGCATCCCCTTTCTTTTTCGGTTGACTGGGTCCTTTAGTGGAGAATAAACGTATACTAACAGGAATCGCTGTTCAAGGACGACGATGATGACGATATGGGTAAGTTAGCCAGGTGAGGAATGTGGATGCATGGGATGGTGAATTGCTTTTATGGAACGATGGTGAATTACTTTTATGGAACGCATGTGCCTGTGGATAAATAATTGAGAAATTGTTTGAAATAAACTAAATTGAATATTTTTTTAAAAAAATATATTCAATCAAAAATATTTTAAAGTCATGGGTTTAATAATTATTGTTTATGGTTTAGTATCTAGAGGGTTAGGTTAAGTCTAGTTACTTATATAAATAATTCTTAAACTTTTATAAATAATTTATATGATTAATCTTGTCTTTTTATAATAAATCTAAGATAATTATCATTTAAATAAATTTAAAAACTAATATCAAATTTGAGGTAAAGTTAAAATTTCTTTTTTTTTGTTTTTTAAAAAAGGTTAATCCGGATCAGTGATGACACAAACCTAACCTCCGGATAGATGTGATGGGCTATATCGTTTTCTGGACATTCAAATGAGCCGAAATTAATGGGCTCATATTTGTGGGGCCAGTGGAAATAGAACCCGGAACCGTATTGAAACCGAAACTCTTCAAGTACCACTAGACTAACCCCGCCGGTTGTAAAACTAAAATTTCTATACAAAATTTGTATTTCATCATTAACTGTGCACCAAACAATGAATTATTAGAAGAAGATACTTCATATATGAAAACATTTTCTCAGAGCATTTCTGTTGCTAGGTTCCTAACTTTGATATCTCACACTAAACAAAAATATCTAAACTATTAAAACTGAAGTACAAAAATAAAATACCCCAGATTTTTCCTCAATATTTACCAAAGAATGCCACCGCCTTAAACTCTTCTATTACTTTTAATGATTTAACCGAGACTAAACAATGACAATAATAAACCAGGGACTAAGCGATACCAATAATAAACCAGCTGTATTAAATGACAGCAACTAAACCTTCAAATCTGCCGTTTCTTTTATCAACAAACCATATAATTACCAAACCTGTAGAAAACCTTAACAAAACAGAACCAACTGAAAGCAATCTGAATTTTCAACCTTTTCATTGCATAACCACAGTACAATATCTAATGGAATTCACGACCAAACTTTTTCCTCTTGCTCTACAAATAATAAGATTCAATATCTTATATTCATATGTACCTTTACCATTACTAAGTCATAGATTCCATGTGATATTCCTTGGTTAATATTGGTTTGCATAATCTAAAACTGTCTATTAGGTGTTTTAAAATTAAATTATACATTTAATATAGATTTTATCATAGTTTATATTATTATTTAAATAAAATAAATCATTACTAAACAATACGATCTTATCACTATATATTTTTCGGGATTCAAAATCATGATTAATCATTTATTAATCTCCTTAACAAAATTATCTTCCTATATTCTCGCTATAAACTTAACCATTTTTGCATCAATTAACTACCGCAAAATACATTCTAATCTTGCAAATCAAGTATAATATCTAACTATTAAAACCTACATTCCTAAAAAGTCGTAAATATTTAATTAAAGAATCTTATCTATATTATTAAAACTGAAGTACAAATTAAGTTTGTTTGGAAACATATATAACAATTTTGAAAAGATGTTTATTTGGAAACTTGGATAACAGTTTTAAAAAGAAATATGTTTGTTTGGAAACATGAATAGCAGTATAAAAAAATATAATGTTGTTTGGAAACATATATATCATAATTATAAGAAAATAATGAATTTATGTTATTAAGAAAAATTGAAAATGTATTATATTATAAGAAACACTCTATTTGGGCCAATTTTAAAATATACAAATACCATTGTCTAAAAATATCATTGTCTAAAATAATCATAAAAAAAAATTAAATAATAATTTAAAGTTGATTTATATCAAAAACTGATTCAAAATAAACATATTTTCAAAATTTTATTTTTACTAAAATATTTTCCAATAACCATTATTAAAATGTTTTTCAATATATATAAGAAAAATATAATACAAAGTCAAATTTCATATACCAACTTAAATTATGATTTTTATATTTCACATTGAATTTTAAAAATATAATATATGTAATTATTTATATGATGGTACGTATAAAATACTATTAATTATATGTTTGTTCTATTTTTAAAGGAAAAAAAGAGATTGTGAATTAGGGGTGGACTTTTGGGTACCCATTCTTATTTGGTTCGGGTCTATTTGGGTTTCGGATTTCCGGGGTCAAAGATATGGATATTTTAAATTTTGGTTCGTATTCGATTCAGATCTTTAAATTTCTTAAATATATAACAAAATAATATATTGCATATAAATTTGAATAACATATATCAGAATACCTAAACTTAACATATAAATTGGTTTGATTTAAATATTTGGATAGAGAATCAATAATTATTTTAAGTATTTTTGGTGTTTTTAGTATACTTTAACTATTTTAAATATTTACATTTGACTATTTACATATATTTTAAATTATTTAAACCAACTTAAAAGTACCATATATATTCTAGATGTTTTAATATACATTAAATCTAAAAAATAATATATATACAATTATATAAATCTTTTTCAAATACATTCGGGTATCAAAAATACTTCGGTTCGGATCGGATTCAGTTTTAGTTATCTAAATATCAAAATTTTGAATAATTTGGATATTTAATTAATTTCGGTTCGGGTTGGTACTTCTTTTTGGATCGGGATCGGTTCGATTTTTTGGATTCGAGTTTTTTGCCCAATTCTAATATTGACATGAAAAATAAATAGCAATATATTTTATAAAGAAAATATACCCGCACGGGCGTGCGGGTCAAAATCTAGTATATATTTAAATGAATAGAGTTCTCAAATGTTAATTTAAAGTTTCTAGAAGAATTTTCAATGCCAGATGCGTATCTTAACATTTGAAAATCTAATTAATTTAATTACAGTAAATTATTTTTTCTGTAAATTTTGAAATATCCAAAACTAAGAAACTTTGTAATTAGCTTGCTCTTAGGAGAAAAAAAATATACATCACATTGTTAACCAGTTAGATTTCTGTGTATTTGCGTTAGTTGAGTGAGTATAATCATTCATTGTTACAAAAAAATACTATGAATATTAAAATATGTTGGTAATTCTGTATATACCATCATCCCATAAAACTAACTAAATATCATACGATATTTTTTCATAAATTTCATTCTGTAGTTTATCAATACTATTAAATCAGGAACTCTTTTTTGTATTTACCCCTACTCTTACAGGGTATATTACTTTTTGTGTCATTGATTTTGCCTTCAATTTAAAAACTCATTAAGGGTGTATTAGGAAATGAAAAAATAGACCACTTGAACTACCTAATATTTCGCATATCTCATTTCAGTATGCTTCCCCGACTTCTAATAAAAAACAATAAAGCAAATATTAGTCTCACCCTACTTCTCGGTGGTCTAATAAAGCATTAACCTTCCCTACTTTTTTTTTTAACTTTAATCTTCCCCAGCTTCCTTAATACTTTGATAGATTATTTTAAATGTTCAAAACAGTAAAATACGTCAACCAAATATATAAGTAATATATATGAAGCCAGTTTCAAAAAAAAATAAAATATATATATATAAGTAATATAAGAAACTAAATATACGACTACATCTGTATAGGCACATAAGCACTAGCCACATAATATACTATAAACATATAATATTCACACTTTTATTTGAATTTCTAATTTTCTCCTCCATGGAAAAAAAAGAAAAATTTAACTAATTTTTAATACCAAATTAAAACATTGGCTAAAAAATAAGATACTATACAACTAAAGACTTTTTACCGAATCAGTCGGTCCGGTTAATAGCATGTTTTTGCAATTTTCCAGATTTTTAATTTAAAAAATTTACATAAAATTTGAAATAGATTGTAGATGGGTTACTGGGTTTATCGGTTCATCTACGGGTTCAGATCGAATATGAAAACATTTTTATATTTTAATTCGTCTATAAGTCATATATGTATCCCACTAAAATTAGTTAAATAATAGGTACAAATAAAACGCTTTTCAGCACCATTTAAATGTAGATAAAGTATTAGGTGAATATATTTGACTTCTAAATTTTTTTCATTTTTATTCATAAAATTTAACATCTAAAACTTAAAACTCTGATGCTGTAATAAAATCTGAAACACTTATAATTGATTATATTTCATCTGACTTTTTTAAAAAAAATTGAAAACTATGAATATAACGGGTATATATAATTTAAAAATATAAATTTTATTTAAAATTACTTTTTCATTATATATAAAGCCATTTATTTTTCCTGATCCACCATAAATTTTTTTTTTTCTTTTAGAGTATAATTTTTATATTTGGTGTTTTTTTGTAATCTTATTTATGTTTTTATTTGTAAGATTAAAAAAATAACAAATATAAAAATTAAATTTTTAAAAAAGAAAATTAAAAACAAAAATATACCCGCCCTTTACAAGGACGGATCAAAATCTAGTTATTTCTTATAATATCAGCCTGCGGAATTTATTACATCCCGCAAAAGCGTTTATTACATTCAGCG